>NC_089257.1:47697731-47997731 GCF_963930625.1 Muntiacus reevesi
TCACGGCTCACATATTGCTGAAGCCCGGCTTGGATTAGTGGGTGATTAAGAGTTACTAACTCATTATCATTATCTCTAGTAACTCATTGTCACTAGTAACTTCATTATCATGAAGATCTCAGATATTATGTGAGGAATTATAATGTGATAAACTTTTTATGGGTTTCCCTGATGGCTCATTGGTAAAGAATCTGCCAGCCAATGCAGGAGACACAATTTAGATCCCTGGGTTGGGAAGATCCCCTGGATAAGTAAATGACAACCCACTCCAGTATTCTTGCCTGGAAAATTCCTTGCACAGAAGAGCATGGCAGGCTACAGTCCATGGGGGCATCAAAGTGTCAGACACAACTTAGTGACTATACAACATACTTTTTACATGAAATGCAAAGAAAACTAATGATGTTAAACTTCCATATACAATATCGTAGAAGTTGTATTAAAATATATTGTGTGCATGTGTGCTCAGTCACGTCAGTCATATCCAACTCTTTGAGACCCTATGAGCTGTAGCACACCAGGCTCCTCTGCCCATGGGATTCTCCAGGCAAGAATACTGGCATGGGTTGCCATGCCCTCCTCCAGGGGATCTTCCCAAACCAGGAATCTAAGTGAAAGTCACTCAGTCATGTTCAACTCTTTGTGACCCCATAGACTATATATAGTCCATGGAATTCTCCAGGCCAGAATACTGGAGTGGGTAGCCTTTCCCTTCTCCAGGAGATCTTCCCAACCCAGGGATCAAACCCAGGTGTCCTGCATGTGGGCAGATTCTTTACCAGCTGAGCCACAAGGAAGCCCTAGAATAATGGAATGGGTAGCCTATCCCTTCTCCAGCAGATCTTCCCAACCCAGGAATCAACCAGGGTCTCCTGCACTGCAGACGGATTCTTTACCAATTGAGCTATCAGGGAAGCCCATCTAAATATATTAGAAGAAAAAATTCATGGAAATAAATTAGTTTGTAATAGTTAACTTGCATAATAGTAGCCAGATTTCAGAGGAATGTTTCTTTTGAATTTTCAAGTGTTCACCCTCAATGTAATTATACAATTTTCGTTTAGAAACAGTACAAGAAGTTATTTTACTTACACTACTCTTACGGACTTTCTATACACTAATAATATGTTTAATGTCTTTCTTCTCTACAAGACTTGGTTTCTCTCAACAAGGAACCTAAATTTTATTCATTTCTGGTTCCCAACAGTATATTCATTATATTGTACAATTCATTCAGCAAGCTTTTCTTTAGCACAGTTTGTTCCCAAGCACTAGTTATTTGTGACACAGGGATAAAATGCAACATTGTTGAGGAGAATGTATGTTACTTGGGGATAGCAAAATGTAAAAATGCAAACAACAACAAAAACCCTAATGCAGGTATAAACAATGGCAATCTAGACAACTTCAAACTGTGATATCAACACAAAGGAAAGTTTTCTGATTGTCTCTTAGAAGGCAAAGAAAGCTTTGCAGGTAAATGAATCTTAAGGATGAATGAAGTCATCCAGGTAATGACAGTGGGAGAGACTGGAGGGCCATCCAAGTGAGAGAACAAGAATTACAGCCCAGTAGGATGGAGTGCACTGCTGCTGCAGCTGAGTCGCTTCAGTCGTGTCCAACTCTGCATGACCCCATAGATGGGAGCCCACCAGGGTCCCCCATCCCTGAGATTCTCCAGGCAAGAACACTAGAGTGGGTTACCATTTCCTTCTCCAGTGCATGAAAGTGAAAAGTGAAAGTGAAGTTGCTCAGTCGTGTCCGACTCAGCGACCCCATGGACTGCAGCCTACCAGGCTCCTCCATCATGGGATTTTCCAGGCAAGAGTACTGGAGTGGGGTGCCATTGCCTTCTCCAGAGTCCACTGAGGGGACTCTAAATAGTTCAGGAATTTGGATTAGTGCAAGTGTTGGATGGAAACATCCTGAGAGACATGCAAAATGTCCTATGCAGGGGGTACACCAGAAAGTGTACACTGTGCTCTGCTAAAGAGGTTAGGTTTCCTCCTGCAGGCTGGAGAATCATGAAAATCTTAAAAGAATTCCTTCGGTATCACCTTTTTACTTGAGCAAGAGATCACTGTGGCAGATATATTGTGAATTATAAGGACACAAGAATGGAGACAAGGAGGTAAATAGATGAACAAAATATAGAGGAAAAATGAACACAGTCTCAACTAAAGCAGAGACACTAGCAGTGGGAGTATGGAAATGGATAAATAAATGGAGAGCAAAATTGTAGATAGAATCATTAGGATTTTCTTAGATGTGGTACAAGGTGAGGAATAAGATGAGGACCAGTTGCATATTTCAGACACAAGAGATTGGGTGGATTGTGGTATCATTCCACAGATACAGAACATAGGAGGAGTGGTCCAAAGAAGGGATGAGTTTGGTCTGGAGGAGGCTGAATTAGGGTATTTCTTGGATCTCCAACTGGAGACTTCCAATCAATTATTGAAACTATGCATCTGGATAGCAGAAGAGAGTTCTAAGATTCAGAGCTAAGGAGGTGTTTTAAAATAAATGGTGGATAAATAAAAGAATAAAATTGAGACCACCAGAGAGTGAGGTTGAATCATTCTTTTCATGTAAAAAGGAAAGAAACAAAAAATCAAAACAGCATCTACAGCATCATATTTACAGACCAGGTAGAGGAAGTAAACACTATGAATGGGTCCAAGGAATAATCAGAGAAATTCAGGAACAGCTAAAGAAAACTGGAAATGTGTAGAAAGAAAGCATAAAACAAGTGAACATTCACATTTCCTTCAACAGGAACAATTCCCAGAGGACATGGAGGTTGGAAACCACACCAGTGTGACAGAGTTTATCCTTTTGGGGTTAACAGAAGATCCGACACTTTGTGTCATCTTCTTTGTGATATTTCTAAGCATTTATGTCATCACCTTAATAGGCAATATTAGCATAATCATTTTAGTAAGAAGCTGTTCCCACCTTCATACTCCCATGTATTTCTTCCTCAGTCACTTGGCTTTTGTAGACATCGGGTTTTCCACATCCATCACACCTATGATGATTATAGGACTTCTGAAACATAGATTGGCCCTCCCAGTTGCTGGCTGTGAAGCCCAGCTCTGTTCTGGGGTCACATTTGGGACAGCTGAGTGCTTCCTGCTGGCTGCCATGGCCTATGACCGCTATGTGGCCATCTGCTTGCCCCTGCTCTACTCCACCCACATGTCCTCCAGAGTCTGTGTCACCTTGGTTGGGTCTTGCTATCTGGGTGGGTGTGTGAACGCTTGGACATTTGCTAGTTGTTTATTGACTCTGTCTTTCTGTGGACCAAATCAGGTAGACCACTTTTTCTGTGATTTCTCCCCTCTGTTGAAACTTTCCTGCTCAGATGTCTCCATCATTGAAATTATCCCTTCCATCTCTTCTGGCTCCATCATTGTGATCACAGTGTCTGTCATAACTGTCTCTTACATCTGCATCCTCAACACCATCCTGAAGATGCACTCCATTGAAGGGAGACACAAGGCCTTCTCCACCTGCACCTCTCACCTCACCGCAGCCACTCTCTACTATGGAACGATTACCTTCATTTATGTGATGCCCAAATCCAGCTACTCAATTGACCAGAACAAAGTGCTGTCTCTGTTCTACACAGTGGTAATCCCCATGTTGAACCCCCTCATCTACAGTCTAAGGAACAGAGATGTAAAGAAGTCCCTGAGAAAGCAAGTGTCAGAATATATTCTTAGGATCTATTCTTAACATTTCAGATGACCTATAAAGTTTTGTTTACCGGTGGCATACCAATTGCTTAAATTGAAAACACAATACTTCTTTAAAATTTTATTGAAGTATAGTTGATTTATAATGTGTTAATTTCTGATGTGCAGCAGAGAGACTCATAGATACATATATATATATTCTTTCTCATGTTCTTTTCCATATGGTTTATCACAGGATATTGAATATATTTCCCTGGGCTATACAGTAGTACCTTGTTATTTATTGGTCCTATATATACTAGTTTGCATCTGCTTGCTAATCCCAAACTCCCAATACTTCCCTCTCCCACTCCCCATCCCCTTGGCAAGCACAGGTCTGTTCTCTATGCCTGTGAGTCTATTTTTGTTTCATAAATACATTCATTTGTGTCATATTTTAGATTCCATATACAACTGATATATTTAGTACATATACTACATCATTATCTATTCATTTGTCCATGAACATTTAGGTTGTCTTGGCTATTATAAATAGTGCTACTATGAATAGAGGGGTGCAATATTTTATTGAATTATAGTTTTGTTTGGCTATATTCCCAGGAGTGGGGTTGCTGCATCATATGGCAACCTCCGTACTGAGGAGGTTTTCAGAGGAACCTCTATACTGTTTTTCATAATGGCTGTATGGAAAACGTTATCACTTCTAACTCTCAATTTTATATACTTATAAACCAACTGGGAGACACCTTAAAATCAGTAAAATGATAGTAATTATTACTATTAGGTATTAGCACCTGTAGCTACCTTGGACTTTATCTCTCAAACAAAAATTTGTACTTACAATGTGCCAGGCCCTATTTTAAGCACACTGGGATATTAACTGGTTGACTTCTCATAAAAATCCTATGAAGTAGTACTATTATTTCTATTTTACAAATGAATCATCTGAGGCACAGAGACATCACATAGATTGCTCAAAATGATGCAGCTAGGAAGTTGTGGGACCACTGTCTGAATCCAGAAAACCTGACTACAAAACCACAATTCTTCTCCATTTAATTTTCATAGTAATCCCATGATGTCGATGTTATTAATTTACCTCAATTTACAGATGAGAATATCGAGTGCTAGAAAGTACCAATAGTTTCTCTGGAGAGATATGAACTCAACTGTTCTAAATCTAACGGCATCAAGTCCTCTGATTCCATGCCCTTGACCTACTCTATGAGCCACAATCAGTCCAAAGACTTCAGCACTGTTTTTGATCTAGAGGATCTGAGCAGGACCAGCAAGCCTCACCTGTTCCTTTGCTTCAGTCTTCTGAACAAGCTCTACCCCCAAGAAGATCTAGGTTGTGAAGACTACAAAACAAGGAGAAGAATGTGAAGACTGTATTGATCTCTACCTACCTATACAAAATAAGGTCTGGACACCACAATCACATGATATAACTGGAAGTCTATCCCTATGTAAACACATTAAAAGCAAATGCTTCCATTTCACACAATGTAGTCTTCCTTATATATAGGAATTTTAAAGAGTATCTTTAATTCTAAGCATTGCAAATAATATGTGAACAACAATCATCGTTCCATAGTCTAGATTTATAGAGATTAGAATCTAATTAAAAGCTAGAAATACTGTCAAAGATTGTACTAATGTATTTCTTGCATAATAACATAATAATGCACCCTATAAACATCACCACTGGAAAGGGTGAGAGAGATTTTTCTGGAATATAGGAACTCTCAACAGAAGCAAATATGAGGCAATTCTTTAAAGCATCTGAAAGCAACATTTAGATCTTAAGTCCTTGTCTCAGTATAATGGAGTGAGAGAAGTGAGGCCTGGAAAACATAATTTAAAAATTAACAAAATGGAAAATATTTATAATATACTGCTATATATTATCTATATAAAACAAATATTAAAGGCCACAGAGATCATTTAAAACACATTAAATAATGGGTAATGGGACTGACTATTCTCCACTCACAACACATCTTACAAAAATATGTAGTGTTTTTGCCTTCCATACTAACCAATTGGAAAATACTATATAGTTTAAATATCCAGATACCAACTTGCTGCTCTATTCTTTCATTCAGTTGTGACCTAACTGGTGGAGGTAGTGTCAGACTTCACAGATTTATGCCTCAGTTCCGCAGCTCTGCCCTCCCTTCAGACACCAACAGCAAGCAATGGGTCTCCAGGGTATCCACACTTCTGTCCAATTTGGCTACAAAGTCAGGGAGTCCCACAACCCTCTTCCAGGTTTGATCATTTGCTGGGATGGTTTACAAAACTTTTGAACACATTTGCTTACATTTTTCTAGTGTATCATAAAAGATATTATAAAGGAATAATAATGTCTTTATTAATTTAATTAAAACTTAACTGCCAGATGGAGAGACACAATGCACTGGGTCTGAAAGGGCCCCCAGGGCAGAAGCTTCCATCACCAAGAAGTTGGAGTATATAACCCTTCCAGCAAGTGGATCTGTTCACCAACTTAAAAGCTTTCCACCAGATAGTTTAGTGTTTTATGGAGGCTATGTAATCAGTCTCCAGCCTCTCCATTCTCACTGCAGAAATGGGTGTGGATGTAAAGTTCCAAGCTTCATTATGATTTGATATGATGACCAGCCCTTATCCAGAAGCTATACAGAATCCCACCAAGGGGGATTCCAATAAAAGACACCCACCCAGAAGTTCAAAGAGGTTTAGCAGCCCTGTGTCAGGAACCAAGGTTAAAGAACAAATATTTGAACAAAAGATGCTTCTAGCACCATTGTCATTCAGAAAATTACAGGAGTTTCTGTAATTTTAGAATCTAGGGGCAGAGACCAAACATTTAATTCTATTATGTCACAGTTCACCCCATGGTTTGTGGCTATGGACCCTTCAAAACAAATGACCATAAAAGAATGAACTTCAATTCAGTTCAGTTGCTCAGTCATGTCCAACTCTTTGTGACCCCAAGGAGTGCAGCACACCAGGCTTCCCAGTCTATCACCATCCCCCAGAGCCTGTTCAAACTAATGTGCATTGAATCAGTGATGCCATCCAACCATCTCATCCTCTGTCGTCCTCTTCTCCTCCTGGCTTCAAACTTTCCCAGCATCAGGGTCTTTTCCAATGAGTCAATTCTTCGCATCAGGTGACCAAAGTATTGGAGCTTCAGCTTCAGCATGAGTCCTTCCAATGAATATTCAGGACTGATTTCCTTTAGGATTGACTGGTTGAATCTCCTTGCAGTCCAAGGAACTCCCAAGAGTCTTCTCCAACACTACAGCTCAAAAGCATCAATTCTTCAACCTCAGCTTTCTTTATGGTCCAACTTTCACATCCATACATGACTACTGGAAAAACTAAAGCTTTGTCTAGACGGACCTTTGTAAAGCACCTTTGTAAAGAGCAAAGTAATGTCTCTGCTTTTTAATATGCTGACTATGTTGGTTATAACTTTACTTCCAAGGAGCAAGTGTCTTTTAATTTCATGGCTGCAGTCACCATCTGCAGCGATTTTGGAGCTCAAAAAAATAGTCTCTGTTTCCATTCTTTCCCCATCTATTTGCCATGAAGTGACGGGACCAAATGCCAAGATCTGTTTTTTGAACATTGAGTTTTAAGTCAGCTTTTCACTCTCCTCTTTCACTTTCATCAAGAGGCTCTTTAGTTCCTCTTCACTTTCTGCCATAAGGGTGGTGTTTGTGGAGTGGCCACAATACTGGAATTTCTCCTGGCAATGTTGATTCCAGCTTGTGCTTCATTCAGCCTGGCATTTCACATGATGTACTCTGCATATAAGTTAAATAAGCATGGTGACAATATACAGTCTTGATGTACTCTTTTCCCAAATTGGACCAGCCTGTTGTTCCATGTTTGGTTCTAACTGTTGCTTCTTGACCTGCATACAGATTTCTCAGGAGGCAGGTCAGGTGGTCTGGTATTGCCATCTCTTTAAGAATGTTCTACAGTTTGTTGTAATCCACACAGTCAAAGCCTTTGGCATAGTCAATAAAGCAGACGTAGATGTTTCTCTGGAACTCTCTTGCTTTTTCGATGATCCAACAGATGTTGGCAATTTTATCTCCAGTTCCTGTGCCTTTTCTAAATCCAGCATGAACATCTGGAAGTTCATGGTTCATGTACTGCTGAAGCCTGGTTTGGAGAATTTTGAGCATTACTTTGCTAGCATGTGAGATGAATGCAATTGTGCAGTAGTTGGATCATTCTTTGGCATTGCCTTTCTTAGGGATTGGAATGAAAACTGACCTTTTCCAGTCCTGTGGCCACTCCAAAATAGCCAAGATTGAAAACAAACTGACCATCAACCAAGAGGTAGAGCTAAGAGGAACTTGAAATTGATTCTTAACACAGTCAAAAGGGAAGTAAGTTAAAATAAAAGACTTAATGCTATGCACATATTAGAATAGCTTATCTTTTTTAAGTGACAATATCAATCCTGATAAGGACCCAGAGTAAATAGAACTGAAATGCAAAGCAGGTAGGAATGCTAAATGGTACAGCCATTTTTTAAAAAAAAACAAGTTTTGCAGTATCTTAAAAACATACACTAACCATAACGCCCAGCAATTATAATCCTCAGATTTTGTCAAAGAGAAATGAAAACACATGTTCACACAAAGATCTATATGGAGATATTTCAGAAGCTTTACTCGTAATTGCCAAAACCCAGAAAATCCTCAAATATGCATCACTGACTAAACAGGTATAGGTGCTACTTTTATGCAGTGAATATGTTTGAGAGGATTATAACACAATCCAGACTATCTATAACCTGTCATTCACAATATTCATGACACCATTCAAAACTGCTAAGAGATTAAAAAAAAAAAAAAAAAAAAAAACAGAAAAGGGGAAATATATGGCCTGTACTCAAGATAAAGTGTTGGAAACCAACCTCAAGGAAGACTGAGAACACAAATATAAGCTTCAATCTCAGGAAGCTTATAAAAGAACAACAATAATTAAGAAAAAAGCATATGGAATTCCCTGGAGGTTCAGTGATTAGGACCTGTGCTGCCAGTACAGGGGGTACAATTTCAATCCCTGGTGGTGGAAGTAAGATCCACAAGCCACACAGCATGGGCAATATATATATATATATATATATATATATGTAATGAACAAATATAAATCAAAGAAAAAGAAAAATGTTCCTAGAGAAAATAAATTAACAATTTCATTCATTAAAAAACCCATAGGAGTATTAATCAAGGAAAAGCCAAAAATATTAACTATCTAAATAACATGCAAAAGAGGGCATAATTACACATTCTGTATATATTAAGATGGTTAAAAACAGATACTATGAACAGTTTATATCAATAGATTTAGTAAATGATGAGAAGTAAATATTTTCTAGAAAAAGACTGAAAAAGAAAAACATATGTTTTTCTTCAGGTTGGGAGGATGGACATAGAATAATCTAGCAATAAATTTAGTAGGAAATATTGTTTCTTCAACTCTTATGCAGCAGTTTTAACAATGTCATTATGATCTAATTTTTCAGTCAACAACATATCCAAACCTGAAATGCTCTTCCTACCTAATGCAAGAGCTCAATCGCTAAATTGCCAGCATTTCAGACAGCATTCAACTTCAGATTAGTCCCTCCTCTTACTCTCACCTCAAAATCAGGAACCTGTTCAGAACTGAACCCCACATCACTTAATCCCTCCTCATTATCCTTCGTTAAGAATCCAAATCTTTCAAAAGGCATGTGCTTTCTGTCAATTGTCAGGAGTCATATGGTAGTTACTTACAGAGTCCTCCCTTTCTACACTGACCCAGTAAACTTAATTTTGTTGGACTATATGTTTATTTCTGGTGACCTTTGACTGGCTAAGCTTAAACACAGTAATTTCACATGTCTAGATTTAATTTGTGGAACAAAAATGAAAATTAGTGAAATCTAGGATAGGAATATGATAGACTTCATAAGGAGACTATGGATAAATAAAAGTAATTGAAATCAAGAAAGTAAAAGAAATTTGAAGTCAAGTTGTCAGTTGAGATATTCAAATGGCTAGAAGTTGCCTTTGCTCATGGCAAAGATAGAGATGGAAAAGAAAATTATCATGCAGGTGCTAAAGTCTTCAGGGGATGAGGAACATCAGGGAGATCAATGACAGATAGGAGGTCCCATAGCTGGAATGTCATGACTCTCAAAGGAAGAAGTAGTTGGGATTGAGGATAAAATAGAACAATTTGCTAAATGTAACAGGGCTTCTCCTAAATCTGGTGAGTGTGACCTATCACAGTCGACACTTTTAGGCACTTGGTTCCATTTGTTGCATATTTGAGACACATCAATAACTTTAGGTAACTTTTCCAGATAATTCCATGCTACCCCTTTGAAATCTCATGAATAGACTATAAAATATGAATTATTAACTCCATTTTACAAATCATAAAATTGAGTCTCAAAGAAGTAAAACAATTTTAAAGAATTCACACACCTCACACTGAACCCAGGACTGTGTGCATATACCCTCATTTGCTCAGTCATGTTGGACACTTTGTGACCCCATGGACTATAGCCCACCAGGCTCCTCTGTCCATGGGGATTCTCCAGGCAATAATAATGCAGAGGGTTGCCATACACTCCTCCAGGGGATCTTCCCAACCCAGGGATCAAACCCAGGTCTCCTGCATTGCAGACGGATTCTTTATCATCTGAGGCACCAAGGAAGCCCAGGATTCCCAGATATAAAAGCCACACCTAGTATTTCTCAAGCTATTTAAATAAAGGATCAATTTTTACCAAGTGTCCATGGGTCAGTACTTTTTAGGAAAACAGTAAAATGAGGACTATTGAAAAAAAATAAAAACTAAAATACAAAAGTATAAACTCATATTTAAAAATTACTGAAGCCACCACCCTTAAAATTACTTTCTAACACTTCTATAAAGAATATAAATGGTTCCCCACAACTCCTGTTCTTATTGGGTCCTGGACTGACAATAAGTAGTTTGCCAACCAGCACCAGCCCAAGGACTATAAATACACTTTGAGTAATAGTGGACTGTACTCTGTTCTACTTACTTTCTTCTTACTTACTCATATTACTCCAGGACTTTTCCCACTACCTGATGTTCTCAACTAAAGAAATTTTTTTGCCTACAGAGAGGAAATTAGAACCCTGATAGCATTGACTCTAGTCTCCATCTCCCACCAAATTTCTGTTTCGAACCTGGTTTTTTTCTCCAAGTTTCTGAACAAAGCTTCCATCTGGATCCTCAGAGATATACCTTTTGTTAGGAACTGGACCTTCCACTTATGCCACTTTAATGAGATACCTGGCTCCATGAGTCATTTCTGGAGAACAATCCCAGGGATTTATCTCAAAGGGACAAGCAACAACAGCCCTAGGGGATTCTATTAGAGCCTTCCTTTCTCTTCCAACACACAAAAAAGACACTCATCCTCACAGAATGTATGTAAGTAACTATATTCCTTAATGGAGGGGAGCATTCAGTGGTTAACATTGTCAGATATTCAGTGCACAACTACTATACAAGTACATGGAAAACATCTGCTTCATAAAGTTCTCTTTGGAATTCAGCATCAGCAATTCTGGTTCTAAAAGGTGAGTGCAGTAATCGTGGATTTTATTTAAATAATTTAAATTTTCACTTGTTCTATGAGAAATTAAAAGAAACTCAACGACTTTGTTTTGTGGCCTCTGTGGAAACTGTGGCCTCAGCAAGATTTGCACTGCAGGGAATAGAGACACAGACATAGAGAAGAGACTTGTGGACACAGCTGAGGGTAGAAGAGGGTGGGACAGATCGAGAGAGTAGCACTGAAACATGTACACTACCATATGTAAAACAGAAAGCTGGTGGAAAGATGTTGCATAGCCCAGGGAGCTCAGCTCAGTGCTCTGTGACAACCTAGAGGAGTGGAATGCAGTGGGGAATGGGAGCGATGTTCAAGAGGGAGGGGACATATGTATACTTATCGTTGATTCATGCTGTTGTATGGCAGAAACACAACATTGTAAAACAGCTATCCTCCAATTCTAAAAAAAATTTTTAGAGAAAACAAAAATATTTGCACTGCAGAATGGTCATTCTGGACACCCAAAGCAGACTTCCCATGAGAACCCAGGGTGCAGTGTGGAGGGTTTTCACACAAAGCCATGGCTAAGCTTGTGTAACTGCAGCTATGAGAAGGAAGAAAGAAAGAAACGACTTGATATTCAGGTTTATGAGGCTCTTAGCCCTATCCCCCCTGATCATTATCAAATGTAACCCATTCATTGAGGGAAACTACTGGGAAGAGTCAGAATCCCTGAGCCAGATAGGGAAGCATAAATGGGATGCCACAGAGCTCTAGAAAGACGCATAGGTAGTCAGTGGAGAGGAAGGAAAGGGCAAGTATCAGCTGTTAGATTATGCATATAACTACGAATGACATGGTCCAGAACTAAAAAGGCATCAGATACCATGCTTCCTGACTTCTTTTGGATTTGTGAAAAAACGTCTGACATGTGTTGAAAGAAAATTTATACTTCTCATAAAAAAATTTAAATAATTGAAAATCTATTCACTCTTTATTTTAACTCAATGAAAATAGTTACTTAGCTCTAATGTATGGCCAAACACCTTTAAAGATTTTGCAGGTAGATATTTCTTTTCATCTCACAACAAAGTTGCTTTATGGGGACAATCATTCCCATTTTACAAAAAACAAAAACAAAAACAGAGAGAGATTCAAGTGTCATGTGGAAGTGACAACAGTTGGACACTGGAAGGATCTGAGTTTCTCATCTCCAGTATCCATGACTACCACAGTATCCATGACTAGCACAGACTGAAGCTCACACCGTGTGCTCAGTGAATGCAGAGTTGGTTTCCTGGAACTCTGCTTGAATCAGAAGGCAAAGAGCACACGTGCTCAGTGCTTGGCTCAGTCCTCAGAGGAGAGTACAGTTAGAGGCTGAGAGTAGAACAATGAAGGATCTGAAAAGTGTGCGACAAGAGGAATGGAGGCAGAGATTCTATGAATGGCAATTTTGGGAAATGAAGGTAGTGGAGGTTTTCCGACTGTATTCAAATATTTCAGTATTTTGATACTTAAAGGAAATGTTTTGTGCCATTAAACTCATAGAAGATCGAGTGATAAAACTAAAAACAGATTTTTTGTGATAGAGCTTATACCCCTGGCAAAAAGTTTGCCTGTCACTATGCTAATTTAAACATATTTAATAAAGATCAATCAGAAGACATTCTTTAATGAGCTGTACGTTCTCAATATTCATTATACCTCACAGTATGTTCTGTCAAAGAAGTAAGACCCACCATTGGAAATACTAAATACTTTTCTAAAGCAAGAAATTTTAAAGAATTTTGAAGACATTTGTATTGATATCTATTATTTTTGCTAAATGTTTCACACTTTAAGAATTGAAATAATGTTGTTAGCAGAATATTGTCTCTTTACAAAAATTAGAACCAATAACGCTGAATAGAAAACATTAATTTTATATGACTCTAAAGCACAAACTGAAAGGAAGCATATAAGGAGATATGTTTTGAAAAGAAATTAGAGACAGAATATGAAGCTCCATGAATACCACACTTAGGAGCTGAACATATATTCTATCCAACATCTCAGTTATGAAAATTACTCAGGAAATTGGGACATACTTGATTGATAAAACTAAATGAAAATGCAAATTACAAAATGTAATATATAACATGATTACAAATACATCAATGTGTGCCTGTATGCATGCTCAGTCGTGTTTGACTCTGCAGCACCATGGACTGTTGCCCACCATGCTCCTCTGTCAATGAGATTCCCAGGCAAGAATACTGGAGTGGGTTGCCATTTCCTTCTCCAGGTGATCTTCCTGACTCAGGGATCAAACCTGTGTCTCCCGAATCTCCTGCATTGGCAGGTGGATTCTTTACCAGTGAGCCACCGCAGAAGTCCCAAATATGTCAATACTATTAATAGATGCCTCATAATTAAAATAAATCAGTATGGATTTTGATGATTGTTAAAGTTGAATAGTAGGTAAAATTCTTTTAACTATTGTGAAAAATTAAAAGAAAATGCAGGTAAAAAGAATTTGTAGATCTTCAGAATTTAACTACAAGAATTGAGATTTAGCTGAAATTAATGGAAAGAAAGGTGTGCATAAGTGAAATTTTCAAATCTCTAGAGTGAATCTCAGATTAACTTATTTCACTTTATAATACTTGAAGAAACAATTTAAAATTATTTCTATGCTTCTCGTTCTAATAAGTATAACGTTCTTTTAGTATTTTCACTGAATCTTTAACATGGCCCAAAATGTTACATTGGACTGTAGTAATTTGTTTATTCTCCTAATAATTCATCATTAATTCTACTTTCTCAGGACTGTCTCAAAACAGAAAAACTTTGCCTTTGTCACAACACAATGACAAAACACGGAGACAGTACTAAGCTCTTTAGTGAAACTACAGTCAAGAAGTAAACAAAACAATGAAGATAGTTTAGCATGTTGATTTAGTATTTTCATTACTGTAAATCCTGGGGATACTCAATGTAGAACACAGAATATACTTTTGAATTATGCCTTAAATATATAGGAATGTGTCATATTTTATAATACTTAGCCTCGCTATTACTTTATCCAAAATATGGGATTACAATAGTTAAAAATTGAGAACACTTATGTGTCCAAAAGTAGTGGGTGATTAAATGAAGGGCTGGAATAAATGCTGGAGAGGGTGTGGAGAAAAGGGAGCCCTCTTACACTGTTGGTGGGAATGCAAACTAGTACAGCCACTATGGAAAACAGTGTGGAGATTTCTTAAAAAACTGGAAATAGAACTGCCATATGACCCAGCAATACCACTTCTGGGCATACACACCGAGGAATCCAGATCTGAAAGAGACACGTGCACCACAATGTTCATCGCAGCACTGTTTATAATAGCCAGGACATGGAAGCAACCCAGATGCCCATCAGCAGATGAATGGATAAGGAAGCTGTGGTACATATACACCATGGAATATTACTCAGCCGTTAAAAAGAATTCATTTGAATCAGTTCTAATGAGATGGATGAAACTGGAGCCTATTATACAGAGTGAAGTAAGCCAGAAAGATAAAGAACATTACAGCATACTAACGCATATATATGGAATTTAGAAAGATGGTAACGATAATCCTATATGCAAAACAGAAAAAGAGACACAGAAGTACAGAACAGACTTTTGAACTCTGGGGGAGAACGTGAGGGTGGGATGTTTTGAAAGAACAGCATGTATATTATCTATGGTGAAACAGACCACCAGCCCAGGTGGGATGCATGAGTCAAGTGCTCGGGCCTGGTGCACTGGGAGGACCCTGAGGAGTCGGGTGGAGAGGGAGGTGGGAGGGGGGATCGGGATGGGGAATACGTGTAACTATATGGCTGATTCATGTCAATGTATGACAAAACCCACTGAAATGTTGTGAAGTGATTGGCCTCCAACTAATATAATAATATTAAAAAAAACAAAAAAAAAATAAATGAAGGGCTGGAAGTGGAAGTGTTAGTCACTCAGTTGTGTCTGACTCTTTGTGACCACATGGACTGTAGCCCACCAAACTCCTCTGTACATGGGATTCTCCAGGCAAGAATACTGGAGTGAGTTGCCATTTTCTTCTCCAGGGGATTTTCCCAACCCAGGGATCGAACGTGGGTCTCCTACACTGTAGGCAGATTCTTCATTGTCTGAGCCACCAGGGGTTAGTGACTCATTATTATGAAGCTATCAAACACTATGTGAGGAAATATAATGTGATAAACTTTTTATGGGCTTCCCTGTCTGCTCAGTGGTAAAGAACCCACCAGTCAATGTAAGAGACATTGGTTTCCCAGCCTGGGAAATCCCATGGAGAGAGGAGCCTGTGGGCTACAGTCCATGGCGTAGCAAAAGAGTCAAACATGACTTAGCAACTAAACAACAACAACAAACAAAAAGTTGAAATGCAAAGAATATGAAATATGAAATGCAAAGAAAAATAATGAAAACAAACTTCCATCTGCAATGTTATAATAGTTATATTAAAATATAACAAAGGGAAAAAATTCCTGGAAATAATTCAGTTCAGTTGCTCAGTCATGTCCGACTCTTTGCAACCCCATGGACTGCAGCATGCCAGGCCTCCCAATCCATTGCCAACTCCCGGAGTTTACTCAATCTCATGTCCATTGACTCAGTGATGCCATCCAACCATCTCATCCTCTGTCGTCCCCTTCTCCTGCCTTCAATTTCCCCCAGCATCAGGGTCTTTTCAAATGAGTCAGTTTTTCGAATCAGGTAGTCAAAGTTTTGGAGTTTCAGTTTCAGCATCAGTCCTTCCAATAAATATTCAGGACTGATTTTCTTTAGGATGGACTGGTTGGATCTCCTTGCAGTCCAAGGGACTCTCAAGAGTCTTCTCCAACACCACAGCTCAAAAGCATCAATTCTTCAGCACTCAGCTTTCTTTCTAATCCAACTCTCACATCCATAATTACCAAATTTGTAATAGTTAAGTTGTATGATAGTAGCCGGATTCGAGAGGAATTTTTTTTTAATTTCCAAGTGTTTTCCCCCAACATAATTATTCAATTTTCATTTAGAAACAACATAAGCAATTATTCTACTTATGCCACACTAACAGACGTTCTATACACTAATACCTATTTAATCTCTTTCTTTTCTACAAGACTTGGTTTCTCTCAACAGGGAACCTAAATTTTATTCATCTCTGGTTCCCCACAGTAAAATCATTATATTGTATAAATCATGCAAGAATTCATTTAACAAGTTTTTCTTCAGCACATTTTGCACCCAAGCACTACTCATTTGTGACACAGGGATAAAACACACCACTGTTAAGGAGAATGTACATTAATTGGGGGTAGTGAAACGTAAACACAAAAACAACAACCAAAAAACCCATAACTCTATTATAAACAATGTCAATCTAGACATCTTCAAAGTGTGATATCGACACAAAGGCAAGTTTTCTGATTAATTCTTAGAAAGCAGAGGTGGCTTTGGAGATAAATCAGTCTCAAGGATGAGTAGAAGTCACCCCGGGTATGACAGTGGGAGGTTTGAGGCCATCCAAGTGGGAGAACAAGGATTAAAGGCCAGAGAGGGTAGAGTTCACTGAGGGGATTCTAAAGAGTTCAGGAAGGTTGGATTAGTGCAAGTGTTGGATGGAAATATCCAGAGGGACAAGCAGAGAGTCATATGCAGGGGCTATATCAGAAAGTGTACACTTTCCTGTGCTAGAGAGGTTAGGTTTCCTCCTAAAGCCTGAAAAAATCATGGCATTCTTAAAAGAATCCCTTTGGCAAAACTTGCTCTTAATTTCAGGAAGAGATTCCTTTGGCAGATACATTGTGAATTATAAGAACACAACAATGAAGACAAGGAGGTAAACAGATGAATATAAAGGAAAAATGAACAGGATTTCAGCTAAAGTAGGGACACTAGCCGTGGAAGAATAAAAATGAATAAAGTGGGGGGCTAAACTGTAGATTTAGAAATAATCAAAAAATCATCTACAGCACCATATTTACAGACTAGGAAGAGGAAATAATCAGTATGAGCGGCTCTGAGGAATAACCAAAGAACTCTAGGACCAGCCAAAGAAAACTGAAAATGTGTAGAATGAAAGCATAAAACAAATGAATATTCATATTTCCTTCAACAGGAACAATTCCCAGAGGACATGGAGGTTGGAAACCACACCAGTGTGACAGAGTTCATCCTTTTGGGGTTAACAGAGGATCCTACACTTTGTGTTGTCTTCTTTGTGGTATTTCTAGGCATTTATGTTGTCACCTTAATAGGCAATATCAGCATAATCACTTTAATAAGAAGTTTTTCCCATCTTCACACCCCCATGTACCTCTTCCTCAGTCATTTGGCTTTTGTAGACATTGGGTATTCCACATCAGTCACACCTATAATGCTTACAGGATTCCTCAGACATAGACTGGCCCTCCTTGTTGCTGGCTGTGAAGCCCAGCTCTGTTCTGTGGTCACATTTGGGACAGCTGAGTGCTTCCTGCTGGCTGCCATGGCCTATGACCGCTATGTGGCCATCTGCTTGCCCCTGCTCTACTCCACACACATGTCCCCCAGAGTCTGTGTCCTCTTGGTTGGGGTATCCTACCTGGGTGGGTGTGTCAATGCTTGCACATTTGCTAGTTGCTTACTGACTCTGTCTTTCTGTGGGCCTACGCAGGTAGACCACTTTTTCTGTGATTTCTCCCCTCTGTTGAAACTTTCTTGCTCAGATGTCTCCACTATTGAAATTATTCCTTCCATCTCTTCTGGCTCCATCATTGTGGTCACGGTGTCTGTCATAACTCTCTCTTACATCTGCATCCTCAACACCATCCTGAAGATGCACTCTACTGAAGGGAGACACAAGGCCTTCTCCACCTGCACCTCTCACCTCACCGCAGTCACTCTCTACTATGGAACGATTACCTTCATCTATGTGATGCCCAAATCCAGTTACTCAACTGACCAGAACAGAGTGGTGTCTGTGTTCTACACAGTGGTGATCCCCATGTTGAACCCCCTCATCTACAGTCTGAGGAACAGAGATGTAAAGGAGGCCCTGAGAAAGGCAAGTGTCAGAATATATTCTTAGGATCTAATCTTTAACATTTCAGGTGACCTATAAATTTATGTTTAGCAGTATCACACCAATTGCTTAAATTGAAATCATAATACTTTAAAAATTTTATTGAAGTATAGTTGATTTACAATGTTGCGGTGATTTCTGATGTACAGCAGAGTGACTCATGTATATATTCTTTTCTATATTCTTTTCCCATTATGGTTTATCACAAGATATTATATATATTAATAGTTCCTATGCTATACAGCAGGACTTTATTGTTTATCCTTTCTATATATACTATTTTCAATCTGCCAATCCCAAACTCCCAATCCTTCCCTCCTCTGCTCCCTTTTCCCCTTGGAAACCACAAGTCTGTCCTCGATGTCTTAGAGTCTGTTTCTGCTTCACAGATGTATTCATTTGTGTCATATTTTAGATTTCACATATAATTGATATTCAGCTCAGTTCATTTGCTCAGTCGTGTCTGACTCTTTGCAACCCCATGAACGGTAGCACGCCAGGCCTCCCTGTCCATCACCACCTCCCGAAGTTTAGCCAAACTCATGTCCATTGAGTTGGTGATGCCATCCAACCATCTTATCCTCTGTCATCCCCTTCTCCTCCTGCCCTCAATCTTTCCCAGCATCAGGGTCTTCTCAAATGAGTCAGCTTTTTGCATCAGGTGGCCAAAGTATTGGAGTTACAGCTTCAACATCAGTCCTTCCAATGAACACCCAGGACTGATCTCCTTTAGGATGGACTGGTTGGATCTCCTTGCAGTCCAGGGGACTCTCAAGAGTCTTCTCCAACACCACAGTTCAAAAGCATCAATTCTTTGGTGCTCAGTTTTCTTCACAGTCCAACTCTCACATCCATACATGACCACTGGAAAAACCATAGCCTTGACTAGACGCACCTCTATGACAAAGTAATGTCTCTGCTTTTTAATATGCTGTCTAGGTTGGTTATAACTTCCTTCCAAGGAGTAAGCATCTTTTAATTGACATTTTTTTGGTGTATATGTATATATATACAACATCTTTATCTATTCATGCGTCAATGGACACTTAGGTTGTTTTCATGCCTTGGCTATTATAAATAGTGCTATTGTGAACATAGGGATGCATTACCTTTTTTAATTATAGCTTTGTCTGGATATATGCCCAGGAGGGGGATTGCTGGATCATATACCAACTCTATATTTAGTTTTCCGAGGAACCTCCATACTGTTTTCCACAATAGCTGTACTGAAAATGTATTACTTCTAACTCTCAATTTTATACACTTGTAAACCAACTGGGAGACACTTTAAATTTGTAAAAATAATATTAATAATTATCACTATTATGTATTAACACCCTTGGGCTTCTAGGACTTTTTCTTTCATTTCTTTGGCAAACAAAATTTGTACTTCCAATGTGCTAGACCCTATTCTAAGTACCTTGGGATGTTAACTGGCTGACTTCTCATAGAAATCCTTTGGGAACTCAGTTGGTTCAGTCATGTCCAACTATTTGTAATCCCATGGACTGCAGCATGCCAGGCTCCTCTGCCCATGAAATTCTCCAGGCAAGAATACTGGAGTGGGTTGCCATGCACTTCTTCAGGGGACCTTCCAGACCCAGGAATTGTACCAGCATCTCCTGCATACTGAAAGAGGCACCAGGGAAGCCCCCCCAAACCCTATGAAGTGTACTATTATTTCTATTTTACAAATGAATCATCTGTGGCACAGAGACATCATGTAGATTGCTCAAAATCATGCAGCTAGGAAGTTGTGGGACCACTGTTTGAATCTAGATATCCTAGATTCAAAACCACTATGCTTCTCCATTAAATTTCTCACAGTAATCCCATGTTCCTGGTGTCATAAATTTACCTCAGTTTATAGATGAGTATATCGAGTGATAGAGGGTTCTAAGAGTTTGGAGAGAAGTGAACTCAATTCTTCTAAATCTAACAGTATCAAGTCCTTGGATTCCACGCCCTTGATCTATACTCTGAGCCACAATCAGTCCAATGACCTCAGCATTGTTACTGATCTAAAGGATCTGAGCAGGATCAGCAAGACTAAATGGTTCCTTTCTTAAGTCTTCTGAACAAACTCTACCCCAAGAAGATCTAGGTTGTGAAGACTCAAAAAAAAGGAAATGAATGTGAAAACTGGATTGATTTCTATCTTCTTCTGAACAAACTCTACCCCAAGAAGATCTAGGTTGTGAAGACTCAAAAAAAAAGAAATGAATGTGAAAACTGGATTGATTTCTATCTATCTATAGAAAATAAGGTCTGGACGCCACAATCACGTGATTTGACTGGAAGTCTACTCATAATTAAACAGGTTAATAACAAATACTCCCATCTGGCACAATGTAGTCTTCCTTATCTGTAGGAACTTTAAAGAGCATCTTTTAATTCTAAGCATTGCTATTACTAGGTTAACAATAGTTATAGTTCCACAATCTAGATTTATTAAGAGATTAGAATCTATTTTAAAAGCTAGAAATGTTGTCTAAGATTGTACTAAAATGTATTTCTTGTACAGTAAGCCACCCATATTAACATCACTACTGGAAAGAGTAAGGAGAGATTTTTCTGGAGTATAGGAATTCCTAACAGAACAAATACTGAGGAAATTCTTTAAAGCACCTGGGAGCAACACTTTGATCATAAAAGTTCTTGTCTCAGCAAAATGGAGCAAGAGAAGTGAGGCATGGAAAACATAATTTAAAAACTAATAAAATGTAAAATATTTATAATGTACCACTATAAAATGTATTCTATCTATAATATCGTAAATTTTAAGTGGAAAATATATAACAAATACTAAAAGATAACAAAGATCATTTAAAACACAAAAAATTATTAAATAATGGTTAACGGGATCCATGATTCTCCACTTACAGCACATATTACAAAAATGTGTAGTGATTTTGCCTTCCATACCAACCAATTGAAAAAGAATATGTAGTCAAAATATCCAGATAAGAACTTGATGCTCTATTCTTTCATTCAGTTGTGACATAACTGTTTGGAGGTACTGTCAGACTTCACAGATTTAAGGCTCAGTTCCACAACTATGCCCTGCCTCCAGACACCAGCTGTAAGCAACAGGTCTCCAGGGTACCCACACTTCTGTCCAACTTGGCTACAAAGCCATGGAGTCCCACAGCACTCTTCCAGGTTTGATCATTTGCTGGGATGGGTTCACAAAACTCTTGAAAGCATTTGCTTATATTTTCCAGTTTATCATAAATGATATTGTAAAGGACAAATGAACAATCAGATGGCGAGATATAGTGCACCAGGTCTGAAAGGGTTTCCAGGGCAGGAGCTTCGATCACCAGAAAGTTGGAGTGTATAACCCTTCCAGCATGTGGATCTGTTCAACAACTTGGAAGCACCACACCATTTAGTGTTTTCGTGGAGGCTATGTAATCAGTCTTCATCCTCTCCATCCTCCCTGTAGAATAGGGTGTGGGCATAAAGTTCCAAGCTTCTTATCATGGTTTGGTCTTTTTGATGACCGTCTCTCATCCAGAAGCCTTACAGAATCCCGCCGAGGGTCTCCTCATTCCAACAAATGATACCCGCCAGGAAGTTCCGAGGGTTTAGGAGCCCTGTGTCAGGAACCAGGGTTAAAGAACAAATATTTGAACAAAAGATGCATCTAGCACCGCTGTCTTTCAGGAACTTATGAGAGTTTTAGAGCCCTGTGTTAGGAACTGGGGATAGAGACCAAAGATTTATTTCTATTATATCACATTGCATCCCTGGTATGTGGCTATGGACCCCTCACAGCAAATGACCATAAAAGAATGAAGTTAGAATTTCATTTGGTCATTGCTAATTATTCAGTCCATCACCATAACATATGAAAAGGTCCTCCAGGGCAAGGCTATTACAGGCTTCCATTTGATCTTGTCATATTCTAAACACAGGAGTGGTCTCAGCAATATATGGCTTCACATTTTCACCTTTAATTGAGGTAGGAGACAATATCACCTCTTGCCCTATCTTTTAAGGTGTAAATGTAATATTAGATTTATTATAAACACCATTTCTAATTGTCTTGTAAAAATCCCAAGTGCATCCTGACTCCCATGACTTCTTGGAATTTAGTTATACAAACTCTAAAAGTCCTGAATATAGAACCAGCTTCCCTCTGGACATTTTGAACTCATATCTCAGAGTGTTCATAGATCTCTGTATTTCACATTGGATATCATCTGAGCTTTGCTAAATGGGAATTACTGTGACAAAAAAATAATTTCCTGATGAGTTAAAATTTACATATATCTCTTGGCATATTTAGGAGAAATTCGGGGGGAAAGTGGAGGAGGGAACTCAAACATTGATAATTTCCTGACATTGTGACCTCAGTCTACAAAAGGAGCATTGATCAAGGTCTTTAGGTTATTTTACGTGTAGATGTGAGATAGGCATTCATCCACACTTGCTGAGCCCTTATTATATTCTAAGAACTGAGTAAGCATTGAAGATATGTTGATAAATTAAACAGAGATATGATGTGTAATAGCACAGAGCTCTCATGCAGTTTAGATTTTGAAGGGAGAGACTCTAGAGGATAAATAAACCACATAAATATAGAACATATAAGTGGTTGGAAGAAACAAGTAAATTGGGATGATATAATTTATAAAGGGTAATTGTAATGGTGTGAGTGATTTCCTAGAGAGTATGACAAAGAAGGCCACTTGTAGGTGGTAGTTGAGTAGAATGTTGAAATATAAGAAAGACCCACTGACATGGAGACTGGAGGGAAAACTGCTAGACAGAAAACAGCTAGTACAAAGACTCTGACAATCTCAAGCAATAGAGAGGCCATGGTAAAACAGGAGGAAAGAGATGCACAGAAACAGTTCATGGAGAGCTTCATCAACCATGGCAAAGCATTTGAGTTTTGTTGTAGAAGGAACAGGAAGCCAATAATTAAAAAAAAAAAAAAAAAAAAACTACTAATCTAATGTGAATATATTATTAAAAGTTTACTCTGGTTGTTTTCAAAAGTTGACTGTAGGGGAGTGGAAGTAGGGGACCAATAAGGTTAATGGTCAAGATCTGAGATGATGATACACTAGGCTAGTGGTGTTGCAGTGTACTTAGAGGGAAACTCACCTGTTCAAGATCCAGTTTACGTAAAGCACCAAAAAGGAATTGCTGATGAATTAGTGTGGAAGGTTAAAAATAAAAAGAGTCGAAGATATCTCTGAAATTTGGAGGCTTAGGGAATTATATTAGCTGAAGAAAAGTGATGTACTATGGTTGTGTAACAAGTCACTCAAAACCATATTATTATAGGCATCATTTTGTGAGGCAGAAATTCTGGTTGCCTTTGTCTCATTTCTTCAATAGTGACTTCTGTGTGTATGGGGTCACTTGCTCATTCATGTCCAACTCTTTGTGACCCCTGGAAAAGGAAGAGTGATTCAGAGGATAGAATTAAAAGCTCAAAAGGAAGAGCCAAGATTCACAAAGACTTATTACAGGGAGTAGGATTAGACTCTGATCAGAAAAATAGCAACATGTGTCTTGTGGATTTTAAAATTTCTATGGGCCAGTGTTTCTATGTAACTCCTGTATTCCATCTTTATGAACAGGAGTGTTTACTGCAGATTTTCTACCCTGTATCAATAGAGTCTTATAGATAGGTGGCATAGTGGTGAAGAACCTACCTACCAATGGAGACACAATAGATGTGGGTTTGATCCCTGGGTCGGGAAGATCCCCTGGAGGAGGGCACGGCAACCCAGTCCAGTATTCTTGCCTGGAGAATCCCATGGATTCTTGACTGGAGCCTGGCAGGCTACAGTTCATAGGGTCGCACAGAGTCGAACACTACCCACTGAAGCAACTTAGCACACATACAAAAGGAAGAAACATCACTTTTTAAAAATTAATTTTTTAAAAAAAGGAAGAAACAAGTCAAAGGTCTATCAACTTAAGAGTATATAAATAAAAGTGGTCTTCTCATGCAATGGGACATTTTTCAGCCATTAAAAGTGATGAAGTACTGATGCATCCTACAACATAAACCTTGAAAACATTATGCTAAGTGAAAGAAGTCAGTCACAAAAGACCACATATTATAAGATTATACTCATATGACATGTTCATAATAAGGAAATCATACTATAGAGACAGAAATAGATTGTGGCTGCCTATGGCCAGGGGCATCTGAGATGATATTAAAAGATATAGGAGTTCTATAGAAGCTGATGAAGGTGTTCTAAAATTGACCATGAGGATGGTTGCATATATCTGTGAATATTTAAAAATTATTGACTTGTACACTTTAAATGGGTGATAAGCATGGAATGTGAATTATATGTCAATACAGCTATTAAAAACAACTTTGTGGGCTTTCTGTGTATCAGATTTAAATTGATTCCATTATACAAAATCCACACCCATAAATCTCTTTCAGATAACTCTTCCTCTGGTATTTTGTGAGAAAATACCCTTGAGATTTTTTAAACTGCTTTAAAAAAAAAAATCTATGAAACATGCCATTAAGATTCTTAGAATGACTTTTGTACAGCTGAGAGTCAGTGAGGTCTTAGATCTTTCTGAGGTCTTAACAAAGGCTCTTACAGTTCAAATCAGATCTGATCTTTGATCTGAAGCCATTTCTTACCTTGAGAATATTTTTCTGGAAGAAACAGCCTTATTTTCAAACTCAGCAAGATATGGCTCCCTTTTATGTTTTTAAATTTTTTCAAAAACCAAAAAATCCTCTGTAGTTCACAACTCTCTTACATTTTAGCACAGGCAGCTATAATACACGAGATAGAAATTTTTACATTCTTCCTAGAAATCTTCTCAGTCAAATTCAAGAGTATAAAAGATATCCTTTATATTTTCCATTTAAACCCAAGTGACAATACTGACAAATACTCCACCACTACCTGTCAAGTGTCTTTAATTCTTAAAATATTTTCCTCACTATTTTTCAAACCCACACTATCTATAAGAACCTTCCAGATGTCAAAAAAAGTCTCCCCAAGGCTCTTTCCACTTCTATACACAGTCCCAAAGCTAATGACACAATTTTGGTTTCTGCTACAACAAAATCTCTTTTAGGTGAAATTTTACATAGAGTTGAACTGCATTTATTATTTTCCCATTTTTAAAAAATTAAACATCCTCTTTATCTTTTCAATATATTTTAAGAATGAGTTAGATTTAAGTGATGATAGTTGCCTGGATCTTATTATCTAGGTGGGTTGGTTAGTGAATTATGTGGCAGGAGTTCATAGTGAGAAGAGACAGTAAAATTGCCTTCAAAATGATTATTAAATTGGTTGATTCAAGTCAGTCTTCAGAGGTGCTGTGGAAATAGCCAAGAAGCACATGAAAAGATGTTCAACATGACTAATTATTAGAGAAATGCAAATCAAAGCTATAATAAGATATCATCTCATACCAGACAAAATGACTATAATCAAAAAATCCACAAACAATAAATGCTGGAGAGGGTGTGGAGAGAAGGGAACCCTCCTACACTGTTGGTGGAAATATAACTGGTACAGCCACTATGGAGAATAGTATGGCGATTCCTTAAAAAACTAAAAATAGAGCTACCATATGACCCTACAATCCCACTCCTGGGCATATATCCAGAGAAAAACATGTTCCTAAAGGATACATGTATCCCAATATTCATTGTAGCACTGTTTACAATAGCCAATACATGGAAGCAACCTAAATGTCCATTGACAGAAGAATGGATAAAGAAGATGTGGTACATATAGACAATGGAATATTACTCAGCCCTTAAAATGAAAGAAATAATACCATTTACAGCAACACTTATGGACCTAGAGATTGTTATATTAAGTGAAGTATGACAGAGAAGAGGAAATATCATATGGCATCCCGTTTATGTGGAATCTAAAAAGAAATGATAGAAATGAACTTATTTACAAAACAGAAACAGACTCACAGACTTAGATAATGAACTTATGGTTGCCAGGGGGAAGAATCAGGGGAAGGGATAGAGAATTTGGAGTGGACATGTACACACTGCTATATCTAAAATAGATAAACAACAAGGACCTACTGCATAGCACATGGAACTCTGTTCACTGCTGTGGCAGCCTGGAGGGGAGAGGAATTTGGGGCAGAATGGGTACATGTATTAATATATACAAGGCTGAATCCCTTTACCGTTCACCTGAAACTATCACTATGTTGTTAATCGGCTATATTCCAACACAAAATTTAAAGTTTTTAACATTTTTATGGTGGAGTCTTATGGTTTTCTTTATATAATATATCATCTGCAAAGGATGACAGTTATGCTTCTTCCTTTCTGATTTGGATGCCTTTGTTTATTTTTCTTGCCTAATTAGTCTAGGATTCACAATTATTCATAATCCTATCAATATCCACCAATCTGTACTTATATCCACTTTTACCTCCCTTGTATTGGTTATTTAGACTCTCTATTCTTAAAAAAGAATTAGCACAATAAGTCCAATACATCACCATAAAAATCAAATGTTTAGCATTTTTGGTCCTCTCTGTCGTGTGGTTCATTTTGTTTAAAGGACCTACAAATGCATCCCTCTTATTTGTTTGTTTGTTTGTTTGTTTTGGTCACTGTATGGCATGCTGGATCTTAGTTCCCTGACCAGAGATTGAACAGATGCCCCTTGCAATGGAAGTGTGGTGTCTTAACCACTGGGCCACCAGAGAAGTCTCTGGGTGCTGATTTTTCATTTAATATCTGCTATCTGTTTTATCATTCTTTTATCTTACAATCCTGGGTTTTATTTTTCAGCTAATGAAAATTAACACAAATGTTACTGATTTTAAATTTTTTCTTGTCTAGTATTTCTATTAAAACTTTCCTTCCAAGAACTGATATATATATATAGTAATATATCTAAGTATCTATCTAGTATATATCTAAGTTTTATATGTATTATTCAGTTGTTTTCTAATTTCCATTTGATTTTTTCTTTGACTGAGGGGTTCTTTAATGGTATGCTAATTCATTTCCAAATATATGAATGTTTTCTAGTTGTCTTTTATTATTGATTTCTAGCTTTATTGCATTACATTTAGAGAATGTTATTGAAAGCTACTAAAATAAACTGTCTTGCTTTATTTCCTAATTTCTGCTCAATTTGAAAAATACACTGGTAGCATGTAGAATTGTACTCAATATGTTATGTGGCAACATGAATGGGAGTTTGGGGGCGAATGGATACACGTGCATGTATGGCTGAGTCCCTTAGTTGTTCACCTGAAACTATCACATTGCTTGTTAATTGGCTATACTCCAATACAAAAAAAAAATTTTTTTTAAGATATATACTGGTTCTTGATTAATGCTCTGTTTCCATTTCTAGGAAGAAGGTTAAGAGTGTTAGTTTAAAAATCTGACATACACATTTCCTCACAATTGAGAAGAATTACATGACTGTAGCTCCATTTTCTAACAGAAAATGACACTGTTATTCCTATTAGCCTTCCTGGAGTTAACTTACATTGCATTTGAAAGAGTAGTGGCTGAAAATAACAGCAAAAATAGATTGATGATCTAAATAGAGAGACATAGAACAGCCACAACATGCAGCCTCCTCTACCTTCAGCAGATCATATCACAGACAACCACAGAAAATCAGTTACATTAATTCAGAATTCATAACTGTCCTCTGAATAGATACATAAGAAAAAAGTACCAGCTCTACTAATTAGAGCCATTTAGCTGGAGGCAGAAATCCTAGCACCACAAAGGATAAATGCAGTTAGTCTCACAGGCAGAAATTCAGTCTGTATGACTATGTGACTGGCAATGATAGATAAGGGTTTCAAGTATCTCCAGAGAAGGAATCTGGGTCAGTAATCAGAATCCAATGCTTATACTTGATTGTTTTTAAAATTTTGGCTGTGCATAATAAAGTGCATGCTGTCATCATTCCTATGTAGGCACTGAGACTGTCCCCGGACAAAATCTCCAAAACAGAGTCTTAGCCAGCAACTGTATGCAAGTTATTTGGTGAGGAATAATCTCAGAGAGAAACTGTAAGGAGGAGAGAAGCAGGACAGGTAAAGGAGTTTTCAGACATAACAGACTTCAGAACAAGGAAGGTGTAGAATTTAATCAGGAGATGGTGTATTGAGTAGGCTTGCCACAACTTTGAGGTTATGAGAACAGATATTGGAGATAAGACTTGATAGTACATTAGGTGGAAGATAACACATGGTGGTGGGGAAGACTCTAAAAGCCAAAGCTGATGATAAAGGCAAACAGGAGCAATTTGTGGATATCACAATTGGCAATCAATAACTGAGTATTTTCTTTTTCAACAAGGTCTTTCCCAGCAGAACCGCCTCATTAGAAAGTGCTCATACTGTGTGTTCATTCTCTGCTACTCTCTTTTTTTGAATGTCTCCCCCAGAAATAGCTTCTCATGCCATGCCATTCCCTTGCCCTGTGTATTAGGAAGAGGAAAGCTGAGAGATGGTGAATTTTCAGAATTGTAAAATAAACAATATTGTGTAGGAAGCAAAATATCCCTGAGGGAATCGTCTACATCCCAAGGTTTTTTTAAAAAAACAAGTTGAGCTTCCACCACTTCAATTGTTATTCAGGATCTTAAGCGCAAACATCACTAAAAAATTCTCTATGGTATGTCAGAAAAACATTTTTGACAACATCACATGAGATAACAGATGGACAGAGCACAAGATGCCTGGTATCTAAAGCAGTAGTCTCAAAATAATGGTTTCTGATGGCCTGAGGAATCTCTTTAAAATCTTTTTTAAGGAATGGAGAATACAACCTTTATGTTTATAGGGACTCTAATGTCAGAGGGAATACTCACAGACATTCAAAGGAGAAAAGCAGCCTTAAAACTTCCCCCTGAATTACAGGATACATATAATCACAAGAACTACAGAAAGCCACACCTGAATTGTGGGACTGTCAGTTCTTCCTCCAGTGTAATAAACTCATGATTTTAAGGGACTGGAAGGCAATTATCCTGCTGTGAAAGGTGGGAATTTTAGAGCTTTTTCTCTTTAAAATTATTGTATATCTTCTAATTTTTATTCTATTGAAGAGGAGAAGTTAAAATTTTGCATAATCTTCTTCTCCTTATGCCTCTGTAACTCAGCTTGCCCCTTGCAAAGTCTAGATCACGTAGGTCACATAGGTCACGTAGTCTCAGAAAGTGGAGACTTGCAATTCAAGGAGCTGGAGTTTATCTCACTCATCCTTGTCCTGCTCTTTGCAATTGCCTGGCCCCTGCAAACTTGCTTAATCATGCCTGTCTGTGTAAAGGTCAGGTATCCCCCTCCCATCTTGACTGCTGTTCCCACGCACTCGAAACCCCTTAGTTTAAACCAGCCTTTTAACATTTAGTGTTGCCCACTACAGTCTGTCTATAAAAACTCTGTAATCCCTTTGTTCGGGGCTCAGATCTTGGAGTATTAACTCCTCTGGGCCCACCGGTGTAAATAAACCTAAATTCTCCAACTCTCCAAGTGTAGTGCTTGGTTTCTTGAGTACTGGTTTCTGCAGCACTATAGCTTCTAATATTCTATATCTTCTATAATCAAGTACCCATTTGGTATTAACAGCCTGTTATATTAAAGAAACTATAAGCAAGGATAAGCTGGAAATTTAGAGTGTTGAAATGTACAGTGTTTACAATTCCCTGGAAAATTACAGGGAATTTTCAATTCCCTCCTCCTGGTAGAGATAGAACCCAGAAAACTGCACACAGGAAGCTTTCAAGAATAGAAAAGAGAATAGAATGGCAAACCCAAGGCAAAAGTCAGGTGAATAGAGAGGGTAAGACTTGGTTAAACAAACAGAAGGACTGAAAAAACACTACAAATCTTGTTCTCCAGTGCCTGACAAGGTGATGGGGAGGATGGAAACAATGCCAGGCTGACATAACTTTCTATTACTACTGTTGTAAAATATATGAAAAAAAAGTATGTTATCAGCATATTTGAAAAGAAAAGTGTGATAAAAGTCAAAGATTCTCAACCAAAATTAATAAAGATTATGCAGAGTACCTAACCCTCATTCTGCAGACATTTCTCCTTGGAGAGGCTTGCAAAAAACTTGTAACGAATTTGGGTGGGGATACACTATTTGCATAAAGCTCCCCTAGCCATTCTTGCTATGCCCCTTGGTGATGACCACCTATACAGGTCAATTGTATTTAATACTACAGTAAATGAGGATCATGTATAGAATTCAAAAATGGTAGTTTCTTTCTCCTAGATTTTAAACAACCATAGCTGGAGTTTTGAGAAGTGGTTGTAAATTAAGTTTAGCAAGAATGCAGAAAGCATCTATACATGCATTCACGATGCTACGTGACAGTATTCTTAAAACCATTTAAAGAGAAACCAACTATCTTTAGTACTAAGTGGAGCAAGTGGTGTATTGAAGAGGAGTTAATAGATGCGCTGAAGTATAAGCATGGAGGCTTTCTGGAGAACATGGTTGTTTCCTGACCCATGCCCCACCCCCACCCCTGCCCTGGCCCCCTAGCCTCTGAACTAACCTTAGTTAAAATTCTACAATCACTAGGCTGTAGATGCATTTGGGGCATACAAAATTTTAAAACAACTCTCTGCTCTAAGCATACATGCACACACACATGCACAAACCTCACAATAAACTGATGTGAATCTAGAAGAAGAAATGACTAATACACATAGGAAGGTTTGAGAATTTCAAGGGAAGTGACATTTTAATTGTCTTTCTAAGAATGCTCTTTTAGCAGTCAGAAAAGGGCAGGAAGAACACTATTAGAAAACATGTGCATAGAAGAAGAGTCATGAAGCATATACAATTTTTTTTTTTTTAACAGTGGGATGGTCCCCATGTAGGAGAGGTTGGGGGCAGATAAAGTGAGGGCACTTGCACTGAGGGAAGCCTAAAAATTAATTACCCACACAAGCAAGTGACTCTCTAGGTTCTCACTGCCTCTCTGTGTTTATGTAATACATGTCCACTTACCAGCTGTATCACTTCTGGCAAATGAAGTAATTCTCTCAAGATTGCCGGGAAAAATATCAATAACCTCAGATATGTGCATGATACCATCCTTATGGCCGAAAGTGAGGAACTAAAAAGCCTCTTGGTGAAAGTGAATGAAGAGAGTGAAAAAGTTGGCTTAAAGCTCAACATTCAGAAAACTAAGATCATGGCATCTGGTCTCATCACTTCATGGCAAATAGACGGGGAAACAGGGTCAGACTTTATTTTGGGGGGCTCCAAAATCACTGCAGATGGTGACTGTAGCCACGAAATTAAAAGATGCTTACTCCTTGGAAGGAAAGTTATGACCAACCTAGATAGCATATTAAAAAGCAGAGACATTACTTTGCCAACAAAGGTCTGTCTAGTCAAGGCTATGGTTTTTCCAGTGGTCATGTATGAATGTGAGTGTTGGACTGTGAAGAAATCTGAGTGTCAAAAAATTGATGCTTTTGAACTGTGGTGCTGGAGAAGACTCTTGAGAGTCCCTTGGACAGAAAGGAGATCCAACAAGTTCATCCTAAAGGAAGATCAGTCCTGGGTGTTCATTGGAAGGACTGATGCTGAAGCTGAAACTCCAATACTTTGGCTGCCTCATGCAAAGAGTTGACTCATTGGAAAAGACCCTGATGCTGGGAGGGATTGGGGGCAGGAGGAGAAGGGGACAAGAGAGGATGAGATGGCTGAATGGCATCACTGACTAGATGGACATGAGTTTGAGTAAGCTCTGGGAGTTGGTGATGGACAGGGAGGCCTGGCGTGCTGTGATTCATTGGGTTGCAAAGAGTCGGACATGACTGAGCAACTGAACTGAAGGCCATAGTTTCTTCACTACAAGCATCATAATAATAGCATTTATCTCTTAGGCTAGCCATGAGGATATATGAGATGGTATAGCTGAAGCATGCAATGAACTTTAGAAGTTATTAAAATTACCTAGTTTGTAAGCAGAAGATATCTAAAAATCTAAAATGTGATGTACAGTGATTGCAGATTGAACATAAAAAAGCTGGTAAGACCTGAAGGACCAGGAGAGGGAAAGAATAGAGGCTGTGGCAAAAATCCACTTGAGTGACGAAGTAGAAAGCAGGAGATATTTTTTAGTTAGGCTCCTGGAATCTAGAAAATGTGGACAACAAGAGAGGATGAAAAATCAAAGTAATTCAAGCTAGTGTCTTAAAAATAAGTAAAAGTCTAATGCAAGTGAAATAGAAGAGGGAAGACTGAGGCAGAGGAGACACCACATGCAAAGACACAGCAGCATGAAGGATCGTGAGATGTTTGGAAAACAGAGGGCACTGCTGTCTGGTTTGAGTGTAGGGTAGGCAGAGGGATGTGGTGGAAACAGCCAGGAGTAGTATCTAGGGATCCATTTATGATGAGCATCAGATATCAGACTGAGCTGTTTGGCTTTCCTCTTATAATCAGTGTGTATCTATTCACTATTTTTAATATCATTAGTGACTTAATATATTCTCTGTTTAGGAATGTAATCAAATATCTGGTCATGATGCAGTGAATAAAAATGCAACAAATTTGTGACTAATGGAAAACTACCTAGGTATCATATTTACCCTATTGGATAGTTCCAGGACAAGAGCAGAGAGAATAAAAACAAACAGCAACAACAAAAAGGTGATGGCAAAATGACACCTGGAATTTTGGCAATGAACTTAAATACAGAAATATGAGAAAGAAACCAAAACTGGGGTCTGATGGTAGCTCTCTGATGTTTGCAAATAACTCAGGAAGTACAGGAGGGAACTCTGACATGTGGGGGAAATATGACCAATTCTGTGATGTGTGAATGTATCTGTGAACACAGAACCAATTCTGTGTTCTGAATGACAGAACCAAAGTAGCCGTTCATTTTTTCATCATAGAGATCCTATGTGTTTGGTTACACTTTGTGTTTCATGTCATATTTAAATGACAGAATTGAATTGACAGAAATATACCAATTCTGTCATATCATACAGAATCTGTAATATTCTGAAAATCTTACATTCAATACATGAAGGACGTTTTGGCCTGGAAATGTGTCAAAGGAAATGGGAGCTTCCTATACGGTAGAATGGTAAATTAGAGAGTCATACAAGGTAAGTGATAGTTAAAGCAATAAAAAAAAAAAAATGTTTCCTTTAGAGGTAAATAGACAAAAGCCTTCAGAGGAGAGTGGAAGGGTCTCAAAGACAAGCCATTTGGGTCTAGAAAGATTGCTTGGATAGATGAATTTCCCACCTTAGGGTCTTTGAATTGGTTGTGAACCATGCGGTTAATGCTCTCGAGGGCTTCCCTGATTTCACAAACCAAAGTAGCTGTTCATTTTTTCATCATAGAGATCCTATGTGTTTGGTTACACTTTATGTTTCATGTGTGTAAATTGCCTGTCCCATCATAAGCATGTAGTCAATATATGTTGAATAAATTCACAACTTCTGTAATCACCTAACCACTCTAAAACTCACTTTATAAGATCAAAATAGAAAATTCCAAGCTCCCAGACTTGTGAGGACTATGTGAGGCAGCTCTGTCTAGCCACAGCATATTGTCTGACATATTATGGGTATTAAGTGGGTGCTGGTTACCTGTCCTGACTCCTCTTGTATTCTTTGTCCATAGCTACAGACCAAAAAGAAAAAAAAGTAACTCTTCAAATGTGTTAGTCTTACAGAATAATTTCCAATTAGTGTTTATGTCTCTTGCACACTCCTTCATTTTCCACCACTGATTCCTCCCTTTTTTCTTCCCCTTCCCCTTCAACAATGACTGAAGTTAAAATCAAAATTCTGCAGAGTATTTTCATGTCTGTCTTCACCTCTTATGAGAGCAAATGTTTAATGAAAAATTGAAATAGAAATATTATTTAAAAAATTGATCTGAGGAATTTGAGTTTATTCCATTCAGGTCTGCACTTCAAAGTAAACCACTTTGCTAGAAAATGTCCTGGAGGTTTTGCTTAAAAAGCCAAAATTTGATTAGAACATTATGACCAGAATACGCCACTCTGAGACATTGCCTTCAAAATCATTTTGACTCCAAGCTAGTCCATTAATATTTTACTAGGCATCTGGGAAAAAATCTTCAATTAGAAATTATTAAGAACTTAAAGTTATTGATATATATTTGATATATATTAAGAACTAATGATATTTTAAATCTCAAGTTTTAAATATTGTGATGAATGGAAACCCAGTAGAAGTTACAATATGTTAAATTCATTTATGTATTCAGGTCATTGTCACAATCATTACTTTCAGAGCCACTGCATGGTGAAACTGATGGGAGAGGATTTCACTGAAGGAAAACTCAAAGTTCTTTTGGAAAATTGTAACATATCTCCCTAATTTTTTTAAAGTTATATTTTAAGTGATTTAAATGATTGATTTATTCATTCAGTCAATAGTTTATGAAGCACTCCTGAGTGTCAGGTTACCATTATATCTGACAGAGCATTTGCAAATGTAGCATTACAAAATTCTGTGGGTAAGAACAAAGCAATTTTATTTCATTCAGATCTTACATGCAGATACATTTTGGAAAAGAGAGATAAGAATGCTTTTGTCAATATAATCCAAGAATACATTTGGGCTCACTGTATGTCATTTATGCAGATTCCCATACTAGAATCATTCTCACTACTCTAATTCCTGAACTTGACTTCAGTCAACTGCGTTTAGCATCACATTCTCAGACTCTCCCACGAAGAGGTGCCCTGAAGCTCAGGTCCCTCCCCTTTAAAGTCTAGATGACATTGGTATATAAGGATAGTTTCTATTCATCTCATAGTCTTCATTTCAATAACCCTGTACCTTTGGAGGAAAGTTGCTGCGTGCACCAGGAGGATGGGTGATCATACTGAGCACATTCCTTCTGTGGGGATTTTCCAGTTTTTCAGACATGCAAAATTTCCTCTTTGTGATGACTTTCTTCTCCCATATGACCATCCTAGCTGCAAATGCATCTGTAATAGTGGCCATAAAGCTCAATCACTACCTTTAAATCCCCATGTATTTTTTCTCTGTGGTCTCTCATTTTCAGAAACCTGTACCACTTACATATACACAATGGAATATTGCTCAGCTATAAAAAGTAATGCATTTGAGTCAATTCTAATGAGGTGGATGAACCTAGATCTTATTATACAGAATAGAGTAAGTCAGAGCAAAAGACAGATATTATATATTAAAGCACATATATGGAATCTATAAAGATAGTACTGACGATCCTATATGCAGGGAAGCAAAGGAGACACAGACATAAAGGATGGACTTTTGGACACAGTAGGGGAAGGAGAGGGTGGGATGATTTGAGAAAATAGCATTGAAACATATACATTACCATGTATAAAACAGATAACCAATGGAAGTGTGATGTATGATGCAGGGAGCCCAAAGTCGGTGCTCTGTGACAACCTAGAGGGATGGAGTGGGGAGGGAGGCAGGAGGGGGGATCAAGAGGGAGGGGACACATGTATCCCTATGGCCAATTCATGTTGCTGTATGGCAAAAACCATCACAATATTGTAATTACCCTCCAGTTAAAAAAAAATTTTTAAAGAAACCTGTATCACTATGGTAATCATCCCCGACATGTTGGTGGGATTGCTATCAGACAGCAAGTCCAGTTCTCTTCCTGAATGTGCCACTCAGATGTTCTTCCTGTCCAGGAGTACCTGCTTCATCACGGCTGCCATGCCTATGACTGGTACACTGCTATTCACAACCCATTCCACTACTCCATCCTCATGACCAATAAGATTTACTTTCAACTGATGTTGGCAGATTGGGGAGTGGTTAGGTTCCTGGTTTCTGTGTGCATCGTCACCGTTATGTTCAACTTGTCTTTCTGTGACTCCAACACCATCTAGCACTTTTGCGACGTCTTGCCTATGATCTGCCTTGCTTGTGACTATGGTCTCTCGTGAAACGGCTATTTTTGTGCTCTCCAACTTTGTGTTGGTGGGCAGCTTTATTTTCATTATGATTTCCTATGTCTTCATTGGGTTCATAGTGATGAAGATACCTTCTGCCAAGGGAAGGTATAAGGCCTTCTCAACTTGCTTCTCACTGTGGTGTGCATACACTATGGATTTGCTGGCTTTGTCTACTTGAGGACTAGGACAGTGACTCTGTGAAGATATGCTGATGGCATATACAGTACTGACACATGCAGTCCTGACACTTCTGCTTAATCCCATTGTTTCCTTTTAACTTTAGTGACTATGTTTTTCAGATCTAGAAATTTCCCTTGGTTATATTTTATAATTCTACTTCTTTGCTGAAATTTTTTTTAACAAAGAAATAGAATTTCAATGATTGCTGGTTGAAGTTTTGTTTACTGCTGCCTTGAAATCCTTGTCAGATAATTACAGCATCCTTTTCATTTTGATGTAGGCATATATTGCCTTTCCTCACTGAACTGTTATTTTTCTAGTTCTTGGTATGACAGTGACTTTTATTGTAACAGAGACATTTAGGATATCATATTAAGAGACACTGGATCAGATTCAGTGTTTTTTAGGAAGATGTCCCCCATCACGGCAACTACTAGGGTGTGTACATGAGTGTATGACTTCAGCTTCCTGCTGAGCATACAACTTTGGCAAAAAAATGGAGTGCTGACTCCCTCTGCCTCCTTGTAGTTGAGTGAGAGACAAGTTCAGCTTTTCCCACTGCCCTGTTGTCTCCTTCCCCGTTATAACGTAACACCCCCACTGCGTTGCACACCTCCTACTCTTCCAAGTAAGGTCAGTTCCTCGCTGGACCCCCTGCCACTGGGGAGGGGAGGTCGTGGAGAGCTGGTTCACACTGCACTGTTGTTGAAGGTAGTGATGGAACTCAGATCCCTCACTTACAAGGGTGGGGCCCTCACTTAAAAGGGTGGGGTCATCATAGGGAAATAGAGTACCAACTAGTACCCCCTTCACTTTCCCTCATTGTCTCATTGCTGCCAGATGACCAGGGGAGGTTCATTTCCCTGTTGGACCCCCCATGACAATACCCCAGCAAATGAATCAAAGGTTGGGGAGGGGGGTAAAAAATAGCTCCCAACGTGGTCCCAGTGAATCCTGCAGGCAGGAGACAGGTATGGTTTTCCACTCTCGCTTGTCTGCAGTAGGGCAGGTATTGCCAAAATGTTTTCTATTCTGTTAGGTCACCCTTTTCCCAGTTCCTTGGCTAGCAGGAACAGACTTATCTTTGAACTCTTTTTGTCTTTTTGTGTCTCTTGGTGGTTCTGGGTTGGAGGCTGTGCAGCATCCTGCCCAGGATATATGGAAGCAATAAGAAAACACAGGGACTCAGGCCTATGGGATTTCCTCGGGTGTAAAGTCCCTAGGAGTCTGCCTTCTTCTCCAACTTCTTTACGATCTTCCTAAGCTTGTTTGTTGTTTTATCTAGGGATGTTTTTAATAAGAGGGAGAACCTAAGGGATATAGAGCAACTTCACCTTCTATGAAATGAGAAGTCTATGCCTTCAAACATTTAACAATATTTTTCTAGCTTCTTATTGATTTTGTGACAGAAATTTGACCTAATACAAGTTCGCCCGACATATCCAGATGTAGAAGTCTGCATACTTTGAACAGAAAGGAATGAAATGTGTCACAAATCAAAGTCCCTCTAGTGGTGAAGTATTTTCAAAGAGCCCCTCATTCTGCCTGACCACACAGAGTATGTACCTTAAAAGAAATCAGAGTATTAAGAGGATATTTGTAACCCTGAACTTTTGCTTAACCTTTCTGTGTCTCAGTTACAGCTTCTGAAAAGAATGAATTAAAAAACACCTTTGGGGGTTATTCTGGGAATTAATTGGGTCACTACTTGTAAATTACTAACAACTGTAACTGGAAGGTAATAAACAATCTCCTATTGAGAGCTCCTTTGCTAACAGTATTGCTACTGCTACGCTAACATTTGTCTTATACAAGTTCTCTCCTCTGTGTCTCCAACCATGCCAAGACTAAAGGGAGACACTACTCAGCAGAGTGATTACATAGCTTTTACTAAGACAGGCTGCAATGATAGTTGCCAATCTGAGTTAAACAGGGCCAAGGCAGTGGTGTTATTGTGGTGAGCATGGGTTTGTGTAAAGGCCTATCATAGGTGTAGCAGGATCTGACACAAACATTCAGTCAAATTGAATTAAGCTGACATTCAACAGATTCAAAGGCTGCCAAGTCAGTGGTTCATGCTAGAGCAAAAACTTCATTCATCCATCCATTCATTAATGTTTTATTCATACATTTTAAATATACATTTATGCTTACTATGTTTCAGAAATCATGTAAAAACAGACACAGAGAAAAAGCAAGACATTAAAGGTGTCTGTATGAAGAATCCAGCATTTTGGAGAAAACAAATACTGAATCTGTAGCTGCAAGTGCACTGAGTATTCTTAAAAGTATGCAGGGTGCTTCGAGGGGTAACAGGTGTATTTAATTTGGTCTGAAGCCTGAGGAAGGTTTCCAGGAGAATGGGAAACATTTAAGTGGGTACGTATAGCCTAAGTAGATGTTACCCAGGTGAGGGGGAATATGCATTCATGTAGAGTTACTGCACATGAGAGGGTCCTATGGTGGCAAAGAATGTGGATATATTTATGGTTTTTAAAAGAAGACCGATAATACATAGAGTCTGGGGAGTGTGGGAGGAGAGTTGAGAGAGAAAAATGTAACAGGGGCCACATTCAGAACTTCGTAAGACATGTTAAGAATTGTTGCCTTTACTTAAAGTCTTTGGGGGATATTAAGAAAGGAATTAATCTGTTAGATTTTTCCCATGGTTGGTATATGGAGAATGAGTAGTAAGACAGTAAGAGAGGGAAAGGAGAGACGGTTAGAGTTCTATCAGCTGGGATTATCCAGAGAAAACAGAGTCACTGTGATGGTGGTGGTGGTTTTAAAGGAATCAGCTCACACATTTATGGGAGCTGACAATTCCAAAATGCAAGGGACAGTCCAGGAAACTGGAAATTCCAGAAAGAGTTGATGTCACAGTCTTGAATCCAAAGGCAGCCTGGAGACAGTATCCCTCTTTTTAAGAGGACTTAAGTTTTTTCGCCTAAGGTTTTCAACTGACTGGATGAGGGTCACCCTCATGTTGGACAGTAATCTGCTTTATTCAAAGTCTAAATGTTAATCACATGTAAAAATTACCTTCCCAGCAACATCTCATGTTTGACCAAACAACTGGTCACTGTAGCCTAGCCAAATTGACACATAAAATTAGGCTGTGCATTTGACCACAAACAAGTCACTTAAAGAGCTTGTTTATCACTCCCTAGGAATTCAGAAACCCTGCTTATTTCCACAGAGAAATCACCTGTTTTTGACCTGGAAGAATTCACAGCAAGTTTGGTCAGGGGCATCTACAGTGTTCTTTATGAAGTCTCCTATAACTAGGCTAGAATCAGACTTAAGAACACAGAACAGATTTGGGGCGGGGGCAAAAAGACCATCACCAGCAGATATCCATGCAAAAAGAATGTCTCTAATAATTTCACTGTCTGGTTCCACTTGGTTGTCTCCTCTCAGAATATACTCAGTCATAACTATAACTATCATACTCATTCCAGGACAAGCTACTTTTGCAATGGACCCGGTCTTAAAGGTTTGACAGTCCAATAGCCTTTCTTGACTTGTACCAGAATACAACTTTTGAAAAGATATGAATAAAACTTTAAAGATTTTTCAAAGGATTATTTTTTCATGTTAACCAGTTTGGGTTACTAATTAAGAATTAAATTTCAGTTTATTTAAGGGCCTCTAGTTTACTCTCTGAGATGGGAAAAAGCTAGCCCCAACCTTTACTAAGAGCCTTCACATTAGCTAATAACACATAGACCAATATATTTGACCACAGACACCGTTTGTCCTTTCGTTATTATTTTATGGTACATCATTATATCAAATACTAAAAAAAAAAAAAGAAAAAACAAATTAAGAACACACATTTCTAGCAAGCTTTCTCTTCACCCCCAAGCTGAGTTGTCAGCACAGCAGGAAATGCTAGGTACAAGGTCTCTGCACTATAAGTTTGTGAAAAGAGGCAAAGCACAAAGGAAAGCAAAACAGTCTTCATCACACAGGAAAAGATGACTTCAAAGGTCATTTCAACCTTAGGGAAAGCAGTCAGGACAGCAAAGTAAAAGGACCCTGAGCTCGTTTCCATCTCAGGAGCACACCAAAATCACAACTATCTGCACAACAACCATCAATGGAAAAGACTAGACCCTGCCAGAGAAGATCTTCTATAACTAAATGTATCAATATAAAGAAAGCACCAAAATAGGTAGAAATGGCAAACTCAAAATATAATCAAACACCATCACCCCCCAAACTGAGCGACGACCCACAAACTGGAGAATAATTATATTGCTGAGGTACTCCCACAGGAGCAAGAGTTCTGAGCCCCAGCCTAGGGGTTCAGCACCAGGAAGATGAGCCCCCAGAACATTTGGTTTTGAAGGTCAACGGGGTTTAATTGCAGGAGCCCCTCAGGGCTAGGAAAACAGAGACTCCACTCAAAGTGCCCACAAAATTCCACAGGCACTGGGACCCCAGGCAAGAGCAGTAATTCTAAGAGCCTGGACCAGACCTACCTGCAGATCCTGGAGAGTCTCCTGGAGTGGGTGGGGGCAGCTATCGCTCGCCCTGGGGACAAAGACACTGGCAGCAGCCACTCCTAGGAGCAGAGTCTATCATGTAGATACTGGTACTGGTAGAGGCTGACGCTGGCAAGCGCCATCTTGGAAATTTTCCTCCAGTTCATTAGCCCAACAGCCTACAGGTGCTGAGACTGAGTCCAAGCAACTAGCTGGGCAGAGACACAGCCCCAGCCTTCTGCAGACAGGCTGCTTAAAGACTAAAGAGCCCACAGCTGCCTCTAGATGCAACCCAGGACTCAGCTCCACTCACCAGTGGGCAGACACTAGCCCCTCCCACAAGAAAGTCCTCATAAGCCTCTAGACTAGCCTCACCCATGGGGACAGACACGAGAATGTAGACCAGATCCTGACCTGGGACAAGCTGGGCCATGGCCCTGCTCACTAGCAGACCAATGCAACCTTCAGGACCCCCAAACCCCCCTACCAATGATTTGAAATCAGATCCAGGACCCCTGGACCCTGGAGTGTGGCTGCCAGTAGACCAGCACTAACCCAGGGCCTGGCTTCACCTCCCAGCAGGTGGACAACAGTCCCAGAGTCTTCAGGACCCTGGATCCGCCTACCACTGAGCCATTGCTAGCCCTGGGGCCCCATAGGGTTCCACAACCAGCCACCTCGTGACCAGGCCCTGATAAACAGCAGCCGGAAGCCTCCATACGAGGCTGAACCTGGCAGCCAACCAGACTACTGGCATAGCCGGCCCACCACAGAAGGACCCATATAACCCTCTTAGGGGGATTCCTAGAGCATATAGCTTGGGGAATGAGAGGAGAGTGCACTGCTGGGATGTGTAGGATGCTTCCTACAGAGGGCCAGTTCTCCAAGGTTCAAGCACAGATATGGGCTTCCCAGGAGGCGCTAGTGATAAAGAACCTTCCTGCCAATGCAGGAGACATAAGAGACATGGGTTCGACCCCTGAGTCGGGAAGATCCCCTGGAGGAGGGCATGACAACCCACTCCAGTCCCATGGGAAAATCCCTTGGACAGAGAAACCTGGCAGACTATAGTCCATAGCGTTGCATAGAGTCGGACACGACTGAAGGAACTTAGCATACACACACGCACTACAGATATAAAAACATAAATAGCAGCTTAAAATGAGGCAGCAGAGGAATATGTTTCAGATGAAAGAACAAGATAAAACTGCAGAGGAAATGGTGTGAAGATAGGCAATCTACCCAAAAAAGAGTTCAGAGTAATGATCCTAAGAATGATCAAAGAACTTAGGAGAAGAATGGATGCACAGAGCAGGAAGTGAGTTTTTTAACAAAGCTTTCTCTTCAGAGCCCCCTTAATCTCATTGTTCCTGAGGCTGTAGATGAGGGGGTTCAACATGGGGATCACCACCATGTAGAACACAGACACCACCTTGTTCTGGTTGGTTGAGTAGCTGGACTTGGGCATCACATAAATGAATGTGATGGTCCCATAGAACAGAGTGACTACTGTGAGGTGGGACGTGCATGTTGAGAAGGCCTTGTGGCGCCCCTCAATGGAGTGCATCCTGAGGATGGTGATGAGGATGTAGATGTAGGATACAGCTATGACAGTCACTGTGACCACAATGATGGAGCCAGCTGTAAATGAGGGGACAACTGCAGGGATACTGATGTCAGAACAGGAGAGTTCAACCAAAGGAGCAAAATCACAGAAAAAATGATTGACTTGATTTGGTCCACAGAAGAGTAAAAAATGGAAGCAAATAGTAAAAGAGCAAGCATTGAGAAAACCAGCTACATAAGCCACTGTGAGTAACTGAACATAAACTTGTGTGGACATTTTGGTGGAATAAAGCAGCGGGCTGCAAATTGCCACAAAGCGATCATATGCCATGGCAGCCAAAAGGAAGCCCTCAGATGACCCAAAGAAAACAACGGAACCAAGCTGGACTGCACATCCAGGATAGGAGATGGTATTTGTCTCCACCAGGAAGTTTACAAGCATATTGGGTGTAACAGAAGATGAATAACCTATGTCAGCAAAGGCCAAGTGGCTCAAAAAAAAATACATAGGATGATGAAGCTGAGAAGAGATTCTGATAAGAATAATGGTGCTGAGATTCCCACATATGGTCACCAGGTAGATACAGAGGATGATCATGAAGAGGATGATTCGAAGGACTGGATCATTTGTTAAGCCCAGTAAAATGAAACCTGTCATTGCAGTATAGTTCCCATGCCCCAGGGAATCCATGAGATAAGGTAGCTCCTATTGTAATGAACCTGTGATGAAATATTACATTAAAGAAAATTTTAATTAGATGGTTTCCTTGTTCTTAATACACATAGAGGTTATTATCAAAATAAACAAATAAATTATTCAAGATGGGTCTGGACTAATTTTTTTACCTTAGAGTAAAAAAAAATATATTCTTTTATTTTTATATAAATTTTAGATTATAAAATTCATTTATTTATATAATGAATATTCTGTATGCTAAACATTGTTTTCAGCAGTAACACTGGAAAACCTGCTTTAAATAATCTGTATCTTTTTCTCCTTATATAATATAATAGTTTACATTTATTGAATATTTACTAAATGGCAGGCCTTGGGTTAATAATTTTATATATAGTTCATTTTAATTTATATAAAATAATATTATGTATTTTTATCTCATGTATAGATGATGAAACTGACTTTGGCAATATAACAGCTAAGTTTGCACAGTAAGTGGTAAAATTAAGATGTGACTCTCATCTTGGTAGTTTGAATCCAGTCTGTTTTTTCAGTAACTATATAGTACGCTATAAACGAAATTAAAGAATACTTAACGATGAAGTCAAGTCTCTTGGATATGGGTGGATAGCAAATTACTTTCCTACTTTCAGAAAGGTGAAGTATACATGAGATACCTAGTTAATTACAAAGTTTACAATTTTTCTCAATAAAACAAGATCATGTTTTTAAAAGGAAAAACACAATTTTCTTAATAGGACAAAGAAGAAATGGAAAGGAAATTTAAAGTTATAAATGAAATCACCTATTATAAATGTATTATGTTTATTTAACATTTATATTTAAATACTCTCAGTTAGTTTGAAACATCAATATAATCTCTATGCAAAATGTTACATGTTTAATATCTAGGACATAATTAAACTACACACATTCAAAGAAATCTGATTATTTCCTAATGTCATGATGTTTCATTGGAGTAAAATAGAACAAATAACATTAGTTTCAACACAATATGCTGTTGAATAAATTTCCAGTTTAGATAAGAAGTGTATTCAGTTTCACCCAACAAGTTGCCAGGTTGAAACTCATCTGCAAGTTTTTTGGCTTTATATTTCCAACTTTGTCTAAAGCCTCTGGTTGCCTCTAAGCATAAGTCTTCCAAACAATAAATAAAGGAAGTTTTTCCAAGATATTTACAAACAGTAAGTCCTCAAAGCATCTTAAAGTTAGTGAATTTTATAGTATAATACTTACTGGCTAAATACCAAGTTTAAATATCATTGAAAGACTATGTAATTGTCTGGTCTTATGGGTGAAAAAATGAGGAATCATTATCACTTGAATTAAGCCTATTTATACACTAAGTGGGCTTCCCCGGTAGCTCAGCTGGTAAAGAATCTACCTGCAAAGCAGGAGACACTGGTTTGATTCTGTGGTAGGGAAGATCCCCTGGAGAAGGGATAGGCTACCCACTCCAGTATTCTCAGGCTTTCCTGGTAGCTCAGGTGGCAAAGAATCCACCTGCAATGTGGGAGACCTGGGTTGGATATCTGGGCTTGGAAGATCCCCTGGAGCAGGGTATGGCAACCCCAGTATTCTTGCCTGGAGAATCCCATGGACAGAGGCGCCTGGCGGGCTACAGTCCGTGGGGTCTCAGAGAATCAGACGTGACTGAGCAGCTAAGCACAGGACAGCACATACACTAAGCAGACTATTGAAACTTAGATTAATTCAACTAACCTTATTTGCTGGTTTCCCTGGTGGTTCATCTGATCAAGAATCCGCCTGTAATACAGGAGACCTGGGTTCAATTCCTGGGTTGGGAAGATCCCCTAAAGAAGGGAATGGCCACCCACTCAAGTATTCTGGCCTGGAGAATTCCATGAACTGTATAGTCCATGGGGTCACCAAGAGTCGGACACGACTAGCGACTTTCACTCAAGGTTATTTGCTACATTTACTGCTGGATAGCATCTGCCCAATTTCTCTACTGTGACTTGTAAGTACAGATACAACTTCAGAGAGTAAAGTGTTCTCAAGTGGGTATTGAAAAATCAGTGTATGTGTGCATGTGCATGCATGCTAAGGTCAGTATAACTGATTAACTTACAAAAGCCAAAAATTTTACCTTTCAAGATGAGAACTCATTCATCTTGCAGTAATAAATTCAAACTCATTGTTGTAATATAACACCTGTGCTATCTCATTATTTGCCTTTGAGGATAAATCTCTGAAGATTCTCGAGAATCAAATGTGAATTCAAAAGCACCAAGGGTCATTATCACATTCTCAAGTGAATACTGAACAGTGCAGCTCACACAAATGTAACTGATGTTTGAGGGTTCTGTCAATTCTCAAGCAATCGAATTTTTTGTTTGTTTGTTTTTATCTAGTTGTGCACTTCCATTTGATAATTATTGGAAATATAATAAATTATCTCATAACTAAATATTGGTTCTAAGTTTAATATACCAGGTTAAGAACGAAACTTCAAATACAAAATGGTAAAAGAAGGTGCAATCAAGATAGCAGATTAGGAGGACACCGAGCTCACCTCCTCCCACAAACACATCAAAATTACAAATATAAATAGAGCAATTTTCTCTGAGGACAACTTGAAGACTAGAAGAATGACTCTATGATCAAACAAAGGGTCACACAGAGTCTAGTAGAAGAGATGTGCTCAAGTTGGGACCCACACCCACAGTGGGCAACCCAGAGGAGGAAGAAAATATCACAGGCTCAGAGATTCTCCCTAAAAAGAAAGGGGTTCAGCCCCATATTGGGCATCCCAGCCCTGAGGCTGAGCATCAGGAAGATAAGACCCATTTCCTGGTTTGGAAAACCAGGGGGACTTACCAGAAGGCTGTATAAAACTGAGATTTGCTCTTGAAGAGTATACCCACAGACTCACTTACTGTCCATCTCAGTGCAAAGGAGAAGATTGAAAAGTTCCTGGTGCTCTGGCTAACCTGCCAGATTGCCCCAGAACACTCCACCCCAGTATCCAGCTACAGCCTGTCTGCCAAACCCCGCCAGTGTGTGACTGCCAGCATGTCTCAAGACTAGATGCAGCTTTGTCTAGGCTGCAGTTCAAGCCCCTCTGGTCCCAATCATATCCCCACCAAAGCAGTAACCGCCATCATGCCACAGGAGAATCTATGGCTTACACCAGACTCTGACTTCAGCCCCTTTGTCTCCAGCTCTAATCCCTACTAAGTTGTGGCTACCAGGAAAAGCCGTGGTCCTTGCTAATTTCAGATCCAGGTCTCCCACCAAAGCCACTGAGCAACACAGACTGAAAGGGATGCTCCCCAGAAGCACACACCTTCAAGACCAGGACAGGTAATGTTTCACCTAATCTCATAGACAAAGTCAAACAAAATGAAAAGATGAGGAGTATGTTCCAAATGAAAGAATGAGATATGTTGTTGTTGTTGTTCAGTCGCTCAGTCGTGCCTGACTCTTTGCGACCCCATGGACTGCAGCATGCCAGCCTTCCCTATCCTTCACTATCTCCCAGAGTTTGCTCAATCTCATGTCCTTTGAGTCAGTAGTGCCATCCAACCATCTTGTCCTCTGTCGTCCCCTTCTCCTCCTGCTTTCAATCTTTCTCAGCATCAGGGTCTTTTCCAGTGAGTCATCTCTTCGCATCAGTGGCCCAAGTATTGGAGCTTCAACTTCAGCATCAGTTCTTCTAATGAATATTCAGGGTTGATTCCCTTTAGGACTGGCTGGTTTGATCTCCTTGCAGTCCAAGGGACTCTCAAGAGTCTTCTCCAGCACCACAATTCGAAGGCCTCAATTCAGTGCTCAGCCTTTTTTTTTATTGTTCAGCTCTCAGATCCATACATGACTACTGGAAAAACCATAGCTTTGTCAGCAAAGTAATGTCTCTACTTTTTAATACACTGTCTAGGTATGTCATAGCTTTTCTCCCAAAGATTAAGCATCTTAATTTAATTTCATGGCCGCAGTCACCTTCCACAGTGACTTTGGAGCCCAAGAAAATAAAGTCTGTCACTGTTTCCGTTGTTTCCCCATCAATTTGCCATGAAGTGATGGGACCAGATCCCATTATCCTAGTTTTAAGCCAGCTTTTTCACTCTCCTCTTTCACCTTCATCAAGAGGCTCTTTAGTTCCTCTTCACTTCTGCCATTAGGGTGGTGTCATCTGCATATCTGATGTTATTAATATCTCTTTATTAGGTAAATTACTTATCTCCATTTCATTAGGGTTTTTTTTTTCCTTGGGGTCTTATCTCATTCTTTCCCTTGGTATCTCTAATTTTCTTGAAGAGTTCTCTAGTCTTTCCGATTCTATGTTGGGTGGTCTGAAATACCAGACCCGTATGCCAGTCTCCTGCGAAACCTGTATGTATATCAAGAAGCAACAGTTAAACCAGACATGAAACAACAGAATGGAGGAGTATAGTGAGAATTTCAACAAAGAACTATAAAATATAAAAAGAACTGATCAGAGTTGAAAATAAAATAGCTGAAATGAAAAAAACACTAGAAAGAATTAATCGCAGACTAGGAGGTACAGGCGCTTCCTTGGAAGCTCAGCAATGCCAGAGCCTGTTTCTCCCTCCAGAACTGTGATAGATCTAGGATAGATAAAACTATTCCCACCAAATTATATATCTTAGAAAATACTCTGCATTTAAGAAGAATGTTATTCTGTTACCATAGAATGGTCTGTTTTATATATGAGGATGACGATGATTTAGTCACTAAGCCGTATCCAACTCTTGTGACCCCATGGACTGTAGCCTGCCAGGCGCCTCTGTCCATGGGATTCTCCAGGCAAGAATGCTGGAGTGGGTTGCCATTTCCTTCTCCAATATTCTATATATGTCTTAGTCTATATATGTCTGTTTGATCTAACATATGGTTCAAGTTCAATGTTTCCTTTCTGATAACTCTGTCTGAATGATGCATCCATGGCTTAAATGGAGTATTGATCTGTTCTAGTGTTGTACTGTTGCCTGTTTCTCCCTTCAGATCTGTTAGCACTTGCTTAATATATTTAGGTGCTCCATATATACTTATAATTACTACATTTTTTTCACGAATTGATCCCATTATCATTATATAGTGACCTTCTTTGTATCTTGTTATTATTTTTGGCTTAAAATCTATTTTGTCTGATAGAAGCAGAGCTACACCTGCTTCCTTTCGGTTTCCTCTTGCGTGGAATATCTTTTTCATCCTATCACTTTGAGCCTATGTGTGTCCTTAAATCTGTAGTGAGTCTCTTACGGGCGGCATGTACTTGCCTGTTATTTTTCTTTAATCCATCTAGTCACTCTGTGCCTTTTGTTGATGAATTCAACCCATTTACACTTAGAATAACTATTAACATGTAAGGACTTGGTAATATTCTCTTATTAATTGCTTATGGGCACTCTTGTAATCCAGTTGTTTCTTTTTTCCATTGTTTCGGCTTATCCTTATAAACTGGTGCTTTTCCATGCTCTGTTTCCCCTTTCTCTATCTTTTGTTAGCCTACTCTAAGTTTCTGTTTTTTAGGTTATCATGGAGCTTATATAAAACATCTTCAATATATAACAATCCATTTTAAGCTGATAACTTTTTTCACATTCATAAGTTCCACCATTCATTCCCTACTTTTATATTTTTGATGCTACATTTTGCCTATTTTTATATTGTGTATTCACTAACAAATTATAATGCTAGATTTATTTTTAATAATCTTTTCCTTTAACCTTTATCCTATACTTAAGTGGTTAACACACTATCATATTATAGTTGGAGTTTTCTAAATATGACTGTTTACCTTTACCAGTTTGTTTTATATTTTCATATGTTTTCAAGTCACTGATACTTTTTCATTTTAGCTTGAATTCCTTTCAGCATATCTTGCAAGGCAGATGTAGTGGTTAGGAACTCCCTCAGCTTTTGTTTGTCTGGGAAATTCTCTCTCCATTTCTGAAGGATAACTTTAGTATTCTTGACTGGCAATTTTTTCAACACTGAATATATCGTTCCATTCTTTCCTGGACTATAGGGTTTCTGCTGAGAAATCTACTGGAATTCTACAAAGGGTTCCTTTGTAGGTTACAATCTTTTTCTCCAGTTTTGTTTGGTATTCTCTTTATCTTTGATTTTTGACAGTTTCATTATGATATGCCTTGTACAAGGTCTTTTTGCATTGAGATGATAGGGTGCTCTCTTAGCTTCGTGAACTTGGATGTCTATATCTCTCCTCAGGTTTGACACATTCTTAGCTATTATATTTTAAAATAAACTTTCTTTCCCCTCTTCTCCTTCTTCTCTCTTTTTGGAACTGCAACTATTCTAATATTTGTACATTTGATGGCATCCCAAAGACCACATCATCTGTCTTTGTTCTTTGTCATGCTTTTTTCTTTCTTCACCTCTGGATGGATTGTTTCAAAGTTCCTACTAGCTAGATCACTTACTCTGTCTCCCATTTGGTCTACTCTACTATAGATGCCTGATGCCCTCTATAGCATTTTTCATTTCATTTATTGAATTCTTCAGCTCCAGAATTTCTGTTGGATTCTTTTTTATACAATTTCTATCTCTTTGTTAAATGACTTAATTTTTCTATACTGTCTTTCTGTGTTTTTTAATAGCTTGTTGAGTTTCCCCAAAACAGGTATTTCAAATTCTTTGTCAGATTTCAGTATCTTGTGCCGTTGAGTTCAGTTACTGGAAGACTCTTATTCTTTTGGTGATGACATACTCTCTTCAGTCTTCATGTGCCTTATAATTTTACAGTGATGGTTTTGCATTTCCTATAATATCTGGGATTTTCCCCTGAACTTGTATGGATATACCTGCTCCCAGAGACTTGTAGACTTCTTGCTTAATTACTGAATACAGTCAGCTTAATTGCATCCCTTTAGTGTCCTTTAACATTCTTATCTGCTTCTTTTCTGATCTCCTCACCCCAGTCATGGAGGTATTGCCTCAGTAACACTTTTTTAGATGGACTTCTCCCGCAGTGTCTTGAAATGCCAGGGAAGACAAGTGCTCACTCACTGCTATCCTTTTCCTATGCAGGAGAAGACACTGCTTGCTAGTTCCACCCCAGGCACTGTTGCCTTTGGGAAACAGCAGTAATGGCAAAGATGTAGTCTTCACTGCATCCAAACTCACATTCCTATTATTTTTCTCCAGCTACATGCAGGAATCCCTCCTCTGGAAAGCTACATTTTTACAGTCTCTCTGATGCATAGGTTTCTGCCCAAGTCTGCACTCTCCAGGTTTTCCTTGGCAGGGGCCAAGAAGAATTGGGGCAAATTCACTGACTCCTGCTGGTTTTGAGGCCCTTACTGGGGTCTTTCTGACTATTACTAGATGCATAGGTGGTCAAGAGTCCTCCTGGATCCCTTGGTGTATGGTTCTGGTCCCACAACACTCACTGAGGCATTTTGTTGATGTATGGATGCCTAATTAGTTGTTTAAAGAGGGGAGGACAAAAAGGAGAGATGTCTCACACTACCATGTCTCACTCTGGACTTAATGTAGTGGACAGTGGAAACATTGATTATGACTAAATAGAAAGATCACACGATATAACTTGTATTAAGATTAGTCTGGTGTTTATTACAGGAAAAATAAGATCCTTAAAAATATTATCTCTTTTTATTTAAAAATATCTACATAGAATAAAACAACTGGGAGAAAAAACACAAAGAGGTCTATAAAAATACAAATAATTATAAATTCTATAAAGGAAACCATCTGGTTTAAAGAGAGCATTTTATGGGCTAATCCAGAAGTTCCAATGAAATTATGTGCAAGAAATCTGAGAATTTCTCTTTTTAGGCAACAATACTAGAGGGAAAGAATGGTTTAACACACCTTAGGAGTATGCAGCATACATTTGACAATATTGAAACAACCTTAAAAAAAGAAACCTTACTTTCTGACCTAGAAAGGAGCCAGGTCATGTCAGTTAGCCCCCAGTAGTCTTTCTTCTGGAAACTCTTGAACACATTTTTGAGAATAGATCCCTGAAAGGGAAGAGCTAAGCTAAATGGAGCTTTCAGATATCCTCTGAGTTAGCTTGCTGAGACTCACCTGCAGAGGTATTGTGGGAAGAATCCTGTTGCTCAGATCACAAAGCAGCAGAAGCTTTACAACTACCAGCATCACTGATTTCAGTCCTTAGATATCTGTACACCATGGACACCATCTCTGTCAGATGACAAGATTATGGATGGCAACACTGCTCTATATTTCCCACACAAGGAGTTTCAGGTGCTTCCAGCAGTTATTTCCAAAGACTACATTCAAAGAGCACAGAATTTACTTGAAAAGATTTGTACATGTAGGGGCAAAAAATGGTGGATAAAGTAAGAATAAAACTTTTTTTTTTTTTTTTGGCTAATGTTCCTATCTTGGTGAATGCACATTTTTTTTTTTACACTGAATTTTTTTCTTGGAATAGCGTAATGAAATTTGTGAGCTTCGAATACTATGAATATACACTGAAATTTACTTAGTATATTATTTATTCATCTGCAGGAGAAGTCTTCATTACACAATGTTTATTATTAAAAATCAGATTACTTTAGGACTACCAATGTGTTCTAGCCATTAATTTTCTCATGGCCTCTTTAACCTCCTTGTTTCTGAGACTATAGATGAGGGGGTTCAACATGGGGATTATGACTGTGTAGAACACAGACACCACTTTGTTTTGCTCAGCTGAGTAGCTGGACTTGGGCATCACATAAATGAACGTGATGGTCCCATAGAACAGAGTGACTGCTGTGAGGTGGGATGTGCAGGTGGAGAAGGCTTTGTGGCGCCCCTCAGTGGAACGCATCTTCAGGATTGAGAAAAGGATGTAGATGTAAGAGAGAGCAATGATAAACACAGTGACTACAATAATTGAGCCAGAAGAGATGGCTGGAATTATTTCACAAGTAAAATCATGAGAACAAGAAAGTTTCAAAAGTGGCGAATAATCACAGAAAAAATGATTGACTTTATTTGGTCCACAGAAAGACAGGCTTAACAAACAGCCAGTAAATGTCCAAGCATTCACACACCCACCTAGATAGGAAGCCCCTACTAAGAGAATGCAGATTCTGGGGGACATGTGGGTGGAGTAGAGCAGGGGCAAGCAGATGGCCACATAGCGGTCATAGGCCATGGCAGCCAGCAGGAAGCACTCAGCTGTCCCAAATGTGACCACAGAACAGAGCTGAGCAATACAACCAGCAACACGGATAGAGGTTCCTTCCCTGAGGAAGCCCATGAGCATGACAGGTGTGACTGATGAGGAGTACCCAATGTCTACAAAGGCCAAATGGCAGAGGAAAAGGTACATTGGGGTGTGAAGCTGAGGGCTGCTTCTGATTAACATGATTATGCTGATATTGCCTATTAAGGTAAACAGATAGACTCCCAAAAACACAATAAATAAAATGACACAAACTGTAGTATCCTCTGCTAACCCCAAAATAATGAACTCTGTCACAGTTGTGTAGTTTCCAGTCCCCATCTTTACTGAGAATGGTGCCCACTGAAAGAAAAACAAGTGGATATTAGAAGAAAATTTTATAGTCCACATACTTAGTTTTACAACAGCTATATAAGAAAATACCAACATATATACTCATGTGTAAATATTTGGGGAAAATGTTTTCACACATGATATCTTGCATAAGACTTAAAAATATAAATGTCTACTGATATAAGGCCAGGAATACTCAGAAAAATCTGTTTTTTTAACTTAACACATTCAAGTCACATGTGCATTGTATATTTGGTTTTGGTGGTCCGTGAGGAATAGATTCACACAAGCAAATCCTAGAGACGGCCACCAGGCGGTATGAGCGACTCAATAACTATATCTTCTAAGCCAAAGACATGATGAAAGGGAATAGAAATGTTGGAATGGGCCAGGACCCATGGAAAAGAACAACTGTTCAAAATATATGAGGAATTTTGGTGTATGTAAAAAAAAAAAATATATATATATATATATATATATAAGGTATCATTTTTTGTATGAAAGAGGATGAGCAACTGAATTTAAACAGGTATCACAGTTTTCAAGCACAACAAATATCCAGGGAGTTTGGACAGGGGCAGGATGTAGAACAAGGTGCTCAAACCATGATCAAATCAACCTGGAGAGACTGAGTTTTGGAAAAGGAGATGGTATCATGTTAGGATCAAGTTATCTGATTTTTTTTTCATTTGTTTTTATTAGTTGGAGGCTAATTACTTTACAATATTGTAGTGGTTTTTGTCATACATTGACATGAATCAGCCATGGATTTACATGTATTCCCCATCCCGATCCCCCCTCCCACCTCCCTCTCTACCCAATCCCTCTGGGTCTTCCCAGTGCACCAGGCCCGAGCACTTGTCTCATGCATCCAACCCGGGCTGGTGATCTGTTTCACTCTAGATAATATCCATGTTTCGATGCTGTTCTCTTGAAACATCCCACCCTCGCCTTCTCCCACAGAGTCCAAAAGTCTGTTCTGTACATCTGTGTCTCTTTTTCTGTTTTGCATATAGGGTTATCATTACCATCTTTCTAAATTCCATATATATGTGTTAGTATACTGTAATGGTCTTTATCTTTCTGGCTTACTTCACTCTGTATAATGGGCTCCAGTTTCATCCATCTCATTAGAACTGATTCAAATGAATTCTTTTTAATGGCTGAGTAACATTCCATGATGTATATGTACCACAGCTTCCTTATCTGATTCTTGATAGTGAGTCAATCCAGGTAAAGGGAACCAGACACATTGATCAGATTACTCCAGAAAGATTCCACAAGTGCCTGAGACGTTGCATAACCTGGGGCTATGGCTGTTAGGAAAAAGTTTCCAACTTTCTACTTCTCACAGGTCACTAGCCCTATGTGAACAGAACCTGTCTGAAAAATCACACCTTTAGGTCAGCTTCTAGGAAACTCTTTCCCTTATCAACTTGTTTGAGGAAAAAAAAAAAAAACATGAAAAAGCAAGAAAAGCATGAGAGCTTTCTCACCATCACAGAATGCTAAACTTCAAAATGCAGCCCCATCCATTCCATCTGTCTCATTTGAAAGCTAGAAACTGAGATCTAAAGAAGTTGTGTAACTACTTTTAGGTTAAATGTCTTTCTTACAACTGAGCTCAAGTCAGATTTCATTCCTGGAGCCTGCTAACCCATTACCACATTGATAAAACACAAATGTTTTCTATACTTTCTAAAGAAGAACATAGAATATCAGAATGTATATTTGGTTCATTTATATGTTCAAAAAGTTTTTCAATTATATTAATACATAAGTAATATCTTTACTCTTAAAAAGATGACTTTGAAATTTAGTAATTCATATAAATACATGGCTACAAGGTAATGACAACTCTATGTGAGGCAGATGATATATGTACTCAGTGCCCCAATACAGAAAATTGATGTGCTCTTGTGTTCAACTGGACTATTAGGGGTCCTTGGTAGGTAAGAAATCAAATTTAACTAGGATTTTTTTTTTTTGGAGAGCAATAAAAAAGATAGGTATGACATTTGAGGGTAAATGCAAGGTAGAGAGTGAAACCACCATTATTTAAGCAGAGCATTTAAGATAAATGAGTACATGAGATGGGTAAATCCAACAAAAAAGTGTCAGGCCCCCAGGGAAATCCTTTCATTATTCTACTAAAGAGAATGAGCTAGAAAGACAGGAGATGGTGATAGTTACAGTTTGAGATGTTTAAATGAGATTAAAAGCTGCAGTTATTGGCAAATGCCACTGTCTAGTAAATCTGACAGTGGAGTGACTGGATACAGTAGGGAGAAAAAGAAGATCTTTGGAGGCAGACTCAAGAAACTGAGGGGCCAAATGTTCAAAGGATCTTCCCTATGAAGATAAAATCACAATTGCTGTCCATCAGGAATTGTGACAGGAATACCATTAAGAGAATAGAGCAAGCCAAAGCCAAAAACTTTCCAAGGATGAGGAAACATAATGCTAGTCAGTAGGTGATTGCAAAAGGGGGAGGAAAATAAGGAGGCTTGGTTAGTAGAGTCTGATGATGTAAACTCAACTATAAGTATAAGAGAAACAATGTCTGTAAGTGGAGTGGAGGAGAAGGAATACCACCCTCTACCAGGCCCAGGGGTATTAAGAGTAAGAGAAAAAACATATATCTCTTGAGAAGACTGTAGAGAGAAAAAGTGTCCTCAGGGTTAGCAAAGCATTAATATCCATTGAAAAGAAGAATGAAGAGAATGGAATGCTCTAAAGAGATACTGAAGACATGAGATTTTGTTGAAAATTGCGAGTACAAGAAACATAGGAAAAAGGCTTCAGGAGTTAAAAAGAGATGAAAGCAGGACCTCTTGATTGAAGAGAAAATAAGGAGACTTGAAAATAACCTTTCTTAACTCCAGTTGAATGGAGTTAACATTCAAAAACTGGGTAAACATAATTTGAAAAAATAATGGATAGATGTTATTATATTGTGTTTAACAGCTGAATGAACGAAAAAGGGAATGAAGGCTACTCCCAAAATTGTGGAGGAGAGGTAATGGGGAAAATCAGAGCCTATTTTGAATGTCAGTGATGGCATGGACCAAAGCATTGTAAAGATATGCCATGAGCTTTGCAGCCATATAAGCCTGGAATCAGATTCTAGCTTTACTGCTGATTATCTATGGAATCTTAGACAATTTATATAAGTTCTTCAATCCTTCATTATTTATTTGTTTCTTTAAAAAGTACTTCACATGATTCTTGTGTTAAATATAATGATGTATATAATAATACAAAGTACTGCTTATAGAAATAAGTGGACTTAAGAAAGGATTATTGAGGGTGTGGAAGGGGGGATCAGGATGGGGAATACATGTAAATCCATGGCTGATTCATGTCAATGTATGGCAAAAACCACTACAATATTGTAAAGTAATTAGCCTCCAACTAGTAAAAATAAATGGGAAAAAAACTAAAAAAAAAATAAAAAGAAAGGATTATTTCTTGAAGTAACCCAAATCTTAAGTTCTAATACAAAAATGAAAAACAAATATTATTGTATCAATAGAAAAGGAAAATTATTACCTGCAGATGTTTGTACCTCAATGATAAGGACAAACTTCAAAAACTCATTGTAAAGCAAGGCTGTATTTATGAGATTCGGGGTCTTTGGAGATGTAATCCCTTGAGTACATTACTTGTTTGTGAAAATTCCACTGGAAAGCTATCAGGACAGAGAAAATTTCAGGTATAGCTGCTTATATAAACATGTGTCATCTCAAGAATATCTACAAACATTTTTTGTCTGTTCACTAAAGTTTTCAAAGTGAAAACTTTTGATGCATTTCTAAACTAATTCTAACTGTATTGGAACATGCAAGAAGAAACAAAGATACAGTGTAGGAGATGTAATTTCAATTCAAAACAGAAATACTTCTGGGAAAAATAAGTGCTTGTGTGTGCATGTGGTGGGGGGAGGAGTTGGCTGTGGCTAGGCAGTGAATATCAAACTAATATGAAAAGAAGGGACTCAGGATTCTCATGGTACATGGCTTAAAATAGTTAATATCACTATCGTAATATCACAGGTGTTATTAGCACCTGTGATCACCTAAAATAAAGTGCCCACTGAAGGCAAGTCTTTAGATGATATAATACCCTAGACAGAATGAAGAGTTTCAGAAATTCACTTACAGTGGTGTTGGATCATCTCTTCTAATCATTCTAGAAACCTCACATAGAATTACAGATTCATATTTGTTAGTTCTTTGCCTAAATAATGGAGTGAAACCAATGACTAAGTTGTAATTCCTAAAGCAAACGTTGATTCTGTCAGTTGATATAATACAACAACTGAGTTCAACATTTCTGTAGATATATAATGTGGAATTTAAACTTTAATCAAAAAATAATAGAAATGAGGAGATAATGTAAGGTTTTGATGACTCAAATTACCCTGAACCTCCTACTCTCCTGGAGAGTTTGCTAGCCAAAGAAGCTCCTCTTTGCCTGTATGATGAAGCTGCTCCTACCTTGCTTGGGGCACTTTAATGACTTCACCTGAGGAAGTTACCTTTCAAGGTAAATAAAAACTCCTTATGCCTCATCCTTAGTTGTTTCTTTTTCTTTTTTTTTAAAGTTCCCAACATACTCAGGAGACATTAAGTCAAAGCTGAGAATATAAGATTTACATATCAAAGAGTTTTTAATATTTTCCCAATTTATCTCATACTAGCGTATAGGAATGGTATGAAGGTACCAAACTGAGTATTTGAGTATTTGAATACTGTTAGATACTATTATAGTATACTAATTCAATACTATTAGAGTATTTCATTTATGATGTACAGTTGGCCCTTAAACAAAGCAGGGGTTGGGAGCACTGATTTTCCATTCAGTAGAATAATCCGTTTTTAATTTGTAGTTGACCCTCCCTATATGAGGTTGGGTTCCTCAATTCTGCAGTTCTGGATTCAACCAACCACAAATCATGTGGTATTGTAGTATTTAAAGTTGGAAAAATCTGTGTATAAATGAACTTCCAGAATTCAAACCTGGATTCTACAAAGGTCCACTATAGTTGTAACCACCAGAGATTCTAGATATGTTAGCTAGAATATGTGGACATGGTTCTGTTTGCTTAGTTGGTTAACTAGAACCTAAACTGAAGGATTCCCTAGTAAAGTGAATTTGGAAGCCAGAAAACATTGCCTGGTATATGCAGAAGTAATCGAATGTTTGGAAAGATATGGAAATGTGACCTGGGTGTATCATATGCAGCCCACTGCCCATGTATGCACCTTCCAAGAAGAGTTGAGAAGCATCTTCTACTCCACAACACTGAGAAATTCATTGGTGAAGGAGCATGATTATTTTTAAGAAGAAATGAAACAGCTATTGTCTATAGCCCAAAGATGTGGGTGCATTTGTGTCAAGTCACTTCAGTCATCTCTGACTCTTTGCAACCTTATGGGCTGTAGCCAGCCAGGCTCCTCTGTCCATGGGGATTCTCCAGGCAAGAATACTGGAGTGGGTTCCCATGCCCTTCTCCAGGGAATCTTCCTGACCCAGGGATCAAACCTGCATCTCTTATGTCTCCTGCATTAGCAACAGATTCTTCACCACTAGTGTCACCTGGGAAGCCCAGAGATGTGAGTGGGAGATATCAAATTGGAAATAAGATCAAATTTTGAATACCATATTATAAATAATTGCCGTATCAAAATTGGCGTGGTGCTCTGAACACATGCTGCCACTTCGAGGTTTTGGTAGCAAACAATACATGTGTTCAGAACACCACACCAAGGTTGATAAGGCAATTATTTATAATTTGGTATCCAAAACATCTGGGATCTTCAGGGGTAGCTAAGTAAGCATGGCATTCTTAAAATCATGGATAGACAGCCCACCCACTAATGTTTCAGGCCCCAGTATTCCATTGCAGTTCACCAGTCAGAGAGGGTGCTTATAGGAATCTTGTTTTTAAGTGGAATTTTGACTTATTTTCACCTCATTGGGGGCCCAATATCACCCTGATTTATTATACATAAATAACTGAAATACATCTGGGCAACAACTGCCCCATTTAGTCCCCCACCTCATTTAGTTTTCCAATCCCTGGAAAAAGGCTATTTCACTGCAAGGTCCAAGTAGAGACTCCTGAAATCTACTCCTCCCAGTCAACATAGTAAATCAAAGGAACATATCTTTCTTCTAAATAAGAGATAAATACATCCATCAATGATGCAGTGTAAGACCCTGGAAGTATTGCTGAGGCAGCAAGATCCAGTTTCTGGGGCAGCAGGGTGGTGTCTTTCGTGTCCAGCGTGCAGCAGTGGTTGCGCTTACAATACAGGCCAAGCTCCTAATGTTGAACAGCAACTCCAGAGAGGTGCTTACTTGCTCAATTCCTTGCAGGGGTTTGGGGCATCGCTTTCAACTGGATACTACTGTCTTCCTGGTGGCTCTTGATCTGCTGAAAATATAGGGAGTCTATTTTTGTTGCTTACAATTGAAGACTGTCACTGGTTCGTATGCATACACTATTAGCATTATTTTTGTAAGTTAGAAATGCATGAGGATAGCAGCAGTATCGGAGAAGGCAATGGCACCCCACTCCAGTACTCTTGCCTGGAAAATCCCATGAATGGAGGAGCCTGGTAGGCTGCAGTCCATGGGCTCGCTAAGAGTCGGACACAACTGAGCGACTTCACTTTCACTTTTCACTTTCATGCATTGGAGAAGGAAATGGCAACCCACTCCAATTTTCTTGCCTGGAGAATCCCAGAGACCGGGGAGCCTGGTGGGCTGCCATGTATGGGGTTGCACAGAGTCGGACACGACTGAAGCGACTCAGCAGCAGCAGCAGCAGCAGTGTTGCTCACTGGAACAACAAAATGAATGAGAGTTTTTATTTAGATGGCATTCATTGAAATAACGTGGCTCAGACAGTAAAAAGTCTGCAAGGCAGGAGACCTGGATTCGATCCCTGGGTTGAGAAGATCCCCCAGAGAAGGAAATGGCTACCCAATATAGTATTCTTGCTGGAGAATTCCATGGACAGAGGATCCTGGCAGGCTATAACTGAGCAACTAACACATTCACATTTTCCTTGAAATAACACCATTACAAATGTAAATATGATAATATAAATGAATATGATATAATGTAGATGACATCAGAATAGTGTTAAGGAGAAAGATCTAAACTCTGGGCTCAGATTACTTGTTTCAAATCCCACCTCAGCCACTCACTTGCTTTGTAACCTTGGCCAAGTTACCTAACTCTAAATACTCATGTTCCTCATCTATGTAATGAAGATAGTAGAACTGTTAGAGATTAAGTGAGATAATACCTGTAAAAGGCTCAGAATAGTGTCTAACATGCGGCGTGTGCTTAGTCGCTCAGTCCTGTCTGACTCTTTGTGACCCTGTGGACTGTAGCCCGCCAGGCTCCTCTGTCCATGGGGATTCTCCAGGCAAGAACACTGGAGTGCGTTGCCATGCCCTCCTCCAGGATCTTCCCAACCCAGGGATCGAACCCAGGTCTCCCACATTGCAGGCGGATCCTTTACCATCTTAGTCACCAGGGAAGCCCAAGAATACTGGAGTAGGTAGCCTCTCCTTCTCCAGCGGATCTTCCCAACCCAGGAATCAAACCAGGGTCTCCTGAATTGCAGGTGGATTCTTTACCAGCTGAGCTACCAGGGAAGCCCAATATATGGCAAGTACTCAATAAACATCAGATACCATTAACATCATGAAAACAATAACAGTAACACAAGAAACTTTTAATTAGTTTTAGCCTCTCAACAACCCACTGAGAAGCATTGCTATAATCCCGACTTGACAGATGAGGAAACAGACGCATAGGAAGATTAAGTAATTTGCCTAAGATCATATGATTGGTATAGGGGATGAGCTTGAACTCCAACCCTGAGTAGTATGGCTCCAGAATTTTCACCCTTAGTCACAAACCTATAATGAATTTACTACTGCTACTACTACCTACTACCTGCTACTCTTATTTTTTCTTATCATTGTTATTCAGTCCTACTCACAGCTGACTCTGATTGAAACCATGGCTGACATCATATTACAGTCATAAACAAATATATTTTCAAGCTCATTAGAGCAATGACTTACTTTAGATGTGAAAGTTGTTTTCCTGAAACCAGACTTGGATTTGGATTAGTCAACTCAGAGTAAATGGTTTTAATGACTCTTTGGGGAGCAGAGCAGCCTTCCCTCATAGACAATTTTAGAGACCATGGCGAGTCTGAAGATTAGTCCAGGGATTCACATCTCCTATATCTGGAACTGAAGCTGAGTTGCAAAATTGAAGACTAGCCCTGGAGGACTCATAGGTGAGACACCATCTCTACCTCCCCAGCAAACACATCTGCAAGTCATGCTGCATCCCCAGATAATGGGGGCATGTCATTACTCTTATCCCCAGAGCACAGGGGATGTCATTAATTCTTAAATATATATATGTATTCAAACAGAAATATAAATACTAGAGAAATAACCCTTTCTTCTCCTTTGGGGACTGAAACTACCTAACTTTTTGAAATTTAACAAAACTGGCATTTTTAATAAAATTCCTAAACTCTCTTCTAATCGCTTTGCCAATGACTGGTGAGTGCTGTCTGAATCTGTAGCTTGCCCTACCACTGAGAAGGCTACTGGTCAGGTTTCATTCGAGGGTCAACAGGCCTCAAAACAATCTCCTAGATGAGTCGCATTCTGAGCTAAAGTGCATTATAGAGTATGTTGACAAAGCAAGTTTGAAGCTTTACAAATTAAGTACTTGGGAGAGGACCATCCAAACAAATCATAGTGCAATGATAAATGCAAAATCAACATGAAATATGTGCAAAAAAATAAATTAAAAAGTTTCAAATTGGACATAAGTACCTGGACAGAAGCAAAAAAACCTTTTTATTCAACTATATGCATTTGTGAATAAGTTAAATCAGCAAATAGAAGGAAGACAGTTATAGAATCTACTATGTAACAATAGCTTTGAAACATGAATGAGTTAATTAATGCTATAGTTATAGGTATTCAATTGGTCAATAAAGTATATGTTTCATACAAAGTCTTATTGAAATGAGCAAGACAAAAAGGATGTGAGGGTTCAGTCTAGCAATAAATATTTTATAATCTCTTTGAATGACTTTGTGGGAGGAGGACACACCTAGAGTATCAGTCAAATATCAACGTCTTGTTATCTTATCATTCATTCATTCATCTTTATTCCTTTTAACATTATGTTTTAAATTGTATGAAGTCAACGGTACCCCATGCCTGTTATATTTTAATATCTTAACTATATCAAACCATAATGTATACCAGTATTCCTTCCATTGAACACTTTCATAAGCTACCCTTTTATCAGGACATTTTTATTCTTCAAAAATCAATTGCTAAAATTAGGCTCAAATGTATTGTATGGTATTATCAGAATGTATGCCTACAGTGTAATTCAAGGGAGGGGGGTGAGAAAAAGAGGACTTGATAATGCTTGCAGTGAGATTAAAAGGAGGAAATATAGCATTATATAGCATTATGTGTACAATCATGTACACACTAACAATGTGAGAGTTGTGTTTGCAGAACTAACACCAAAAATGTGCTGAAAGCAAGCTGTTTGAATCTAATCTCAGTCTCTCTGATTAACTCATTACTTTCCTCAATTTCTGATATTTTCTTATTTTTTCCCCCAGATTGAAAAAAAAATCATGAACAAACAAAATGACTGGAGAAATTCTGTGCACTAGACTGAAGCACCTCCTCTCTGAGTTCTAGAAAATCAAGAACATCAAAGGTCCCTCTCTGTGTTTTTCTTAGCATTGAATGACATCATTCTTGCCTGGAAACAGGAGACAATCCTGATTACTCCAATTAGACTGGAATTTATCTTGCCCCTTGCACATTTTAGTCTATATAGTAGGCTGTCATTCTCTCAGGGCACTGCACAGTCTCATCTTGCAGAGAACAACTATTATCATGATGGATTCCTTTATACAGATTCATTTCTTACGTGTTCCACTCAACAGGCTTCATTGTCTCCTAACCAGAGTATCATATGGCCGATCCATTGCCTTGTGAGCAATGTGATCTAAAGGGTTATGTTGTCTAAAGAAGTCTGGAATAATCTTCTGGCCTGGGCTTACCTGAGTTCAAGGACATACACAACACTAGCCTCTCTGCTTTTTGCTAACTGGACCATCATCCATTTCTTTTCTTACACAACCCTGACTCAAGCTGTTAGCTGTTAGAGATTTTGCTCAAAGGAGAACAGTTGTTGTTTTTTAAATTTGTTGTTGTTGTTTAGTCACTAGGTTGTATCCGACTCTTTTGTGACTCTTTTTATAACCCACCAGGCTCCTTTGCCCATGGGATTTCCCAGGCAAGAATACTGGAGGGGTTGCCATTTCCTTCTCTAGGGGATCATCTTGACTCAGGGATCAAATCCACATCTCCTGCAATGACAGGTGAATTTCTTACCACTGATTTTTAAAATTATATTTATGCAAATGTCACTAATACTATTGGGATTTTCTTTATCTCCCAGATATCTAAGGTTTTAGTCCCAAGGATTCTACCCTCTGAAGTTTGTTTTTTTTTTAATTTTAGCTACATCTTCCACCTCTCATTCTTATCCAATTTTTCTCTCTAATATTCCAAAACAAACTGGTTCAAGTCTTATCCTAACTTCAAGCAGATAACCAAGGCCATAGGCATGCTTTCCAATTGCAGTGCTGGAGAAGACTCTTGTGAGTCCCTTGGACAGCAAGGAGATCAAACCAGTCCATCCTAAATGAAATCAGCTCTGACTAATTTCACTGGAAGGATTGATACTGAAGCTGAAGCTCTAATACTTTGGCCACCTGAAGTGAGGAGCCACCTCATTGGAAGAGACGCTGATGCTGGGAAAGATCAAAGGTAGGAGGAGAAGGAGATGACAGAGGATGAGATGGGTGGATGGCATCACCAACTCAATGGACATGAGTTTGGGCAAACTCTGGAAAATAGTGGACAGGGAAGCCTGATGTGCTGCAGTCCGTGGGGTTGTAAAGAGTTGGACACGACTGAGCTACTAAACAACAGCAATAACAATAAGCATGCTGAATCCTCCCTAACACACCTCAAAGCAATCCAAGGAAAAGAATTTCCCAGAAACAGCACCAAAGGAAAAGACTGCTATATGTGCATCAAAGGAAAGCAGGACTTACTATTAACAATTAAGCTGAACTGGGGTCCAATCTGCTTGATATCACTTGGCCTTGGAAACTGAGATAACATGTTTGAACACAAGAATAAGTATCAAATGCAGAAAACCAAGACGTTTTACATAACACAAGAGTAATAGTCCATATGAGAAAATAAGTTTAGTGGTTCTTTATCTACTGGTTTCTCAAATAAAAATTTTCTTCATGCCATTCCTTTTTTCTCTGTTACACTCTGTGGGGCCCATGGGTGATAAATACAAAAGGTATTCATTTCTCAAACCACAAAATACACCTTGTTAATTTTGATCTTATGTAGTAAATGCCAAAACTTTTGACTTACTTTCATCCATGAGTTTTTCTATCTAATGGAAAATACATATCAAGTAAATTGTAATTTCCAAGTTCTGCTTAAATCATGTTCTCGGGAAGTCATTTTTTGTTATAGTACATTATTGAACAAATCATGGATCAGTATATTGGTATCATATGTCATTCACCTCAGTCTCAGACAAATACAAAACAATGAAACATTTGACTTGCAATATCTCCAGTGTAATCACAGCCCAGAGCATCTCTTTTCTCAGTCATACAAAGAAGAGACTTTCCTCAATCCAGATAGATAAGCTGTTTTATGGGAAGTCACAGCTCACAAATACACAGATAGTAAATACAGGAGTGCAAATGCCTTTCTTTTTCCTGAAGGTTAAATTTGTTCACTCAAATGCTAACACCAACATTTCTTCTAGGCCTGTTTAAATTTTGGTCACACCGGGAGAAAATTAAAAGTGGACATTCTTAGTTGCTTCACTTATTCCACACTGTATTAATATGAAAACATTTCATCAAGGGAAATATAAATGTGTAATAAAACTCCAAACCAAATGCAAGCAGAACATCAGCTCCTCTAGGGCAAATGTGGTAATTCGGAGCACCCACTAAGTCACAGTTCAGCAAAAGAATCATCAGGTTCATATGGGTTCCTGACTGTGGTTGATCAAAGTATCAGTGGTTTTGACACTGACACTCTAAGAGTTAACATACCAAGATTCTTTCACACCTACAGAAGGCTCCTTCTCAAAGTGTATCCCAAGTTGAATGCATGAAAAAACATGCACCCTTTCCTTTAATACAAGTCCTTCCTAAAAACTGGAATTAAACTGATGACCCAGCGGATCCTTAAAGACACTCCTCTTCTTTAGACCCTCACTGGTGACTATCTGATGCTCCCAAACTTAGAACTTCTGTTTCCCCGTTTTGCTGAACAATACAGCATAGTGTAAATTCTGACTCAAAAGGACCACAATCAGTTCTCCTCAGCTCTGTAAGACCTTCAGCATCAGTTTCTCTCCATAGGCATTCCACCAGGTGACGTGCACAGTGTCATCTGCTTTATGCAAGGATAGAATTTAGGAGGCCTGGTTGACTTTCCCCTCAGATATTCCACCCCTACAATTGACTTATTATCAAAAGAAAATTCCATCAGAAAATCAATTCTCAGTAAACATCCATTGATTATCATCTGAACTGGGACTAGATATGAAATGTGATCCATGGCAGTAGTTTAGCTGACCCTCTGCCTCTGTCCCTTACTCCAGGTCTCTAAGTCACTATTCAAGATAGATGTGCATAGATGTCCCATTGCTTATTGTCAGGGTAAGCTGGTTGTGATCAAATATGGCATTTGATCATGGACTTCTTCAATTAGCAAATCAAACTTACATACTCTGTACTGTAGATAGTCTAGAAATTCTCCCCTTTAAACCAGAATGAAAAGTTATAGATTTACCTGCTACCAGGACAAAATTGACCAGGAGAGGCCACTAGCACCAAGCCACCATGTCTGACATGAACACACTTCTGTACCAGCTTCCTCCTCTTTGGTGTGAGTCAATGGACTTGGGAAATGCTGAGGGATGGAAAACATAGGTTCTAATTGGAGAATGCTCTCACCTTAGCCCTGCCTTGCTTTGAATACTGATGCTGGGGACAATGTTCTTTGCAGCAGTACTTCAAGGGCTGTATTAAATCACTGCAATTAATGACCTAGAGTATCAGGTTCTAATGTCTTTTTTGCTAGTGGCCATGAGGAAAGACCAGATACATTAAAACACTGACCTGGCTATTGTTCCAGAGCAGAATGGGGAAGGGAGAAAAAAAGGGAAGGACTATGGGTTCATTAAGCATTTAACGAATGATTTTGAATGGGCTTCCCTGGTGGCTCAGACGGAAGAATCTGCCTGCAACATAAGAGACCTGGGTTCAATCACCGGGTCAGGAATATCTTCTGGAGATGGAAATGGCTACTCACTCCAGTTCTTGGCTGGAGAATTCTATAGACGGAAGAGCTGGCAGACTATGGTCCATGGGATGCAAAGAGTCAGACATGACTGAGCAACTGACAATTTCACTTCACTTTCACTGGTTTTGAATATGATTTCATTCCTTAATTTGATTCAACACAAAATATGTAACAAGAAAAATGGAAACTGCTTTTCTCTTCACTACAAAAGGGGAAAAATAAATATGCTAGCTAAAACCATCTTTTCTTTGCTAGCAAAAATGTCCCATATGTGGTTCCTAGTCACACTACCTTTGCATAACCTTACTTAGTCCCCTATAAAACCCTCACTAGGCTCCCATCCCAGCCACAACTTCAAGGTCCTCCATCCACTGAAGATGTCCTTCCAAGAGCAGGAAGTTTATCTCTAAGTATCACACCAAAAGTTCTGGACTTGGGAGTCATCTTGAGAACTTGCACCAAAGCATCATAGCCTGAGTCATCGTTAGTTACCAGGATGATTCAGGATTTTAATTCCCAAAGGTAGTTTAAGTCAAATGTTAAATATATCCCCAAAACTCTATATAAACAATTCCCTTGGTGCCCAGGAAGCAGTGAAATAACAGGAGATAACATACTCATTACACTTTAACTTTATAAATACTTACAGTTTGTGGATGTGGAACACAGAAACCAAGCCTTTCAGACAGACATGAAGAAGCTCGTTCCTCCGATTGGAAATACTCTAAGTGGACCTTTCCAGGGCATTAGGAATCCTGACTGATTGTCTGAGAGGTACTGGTAAGTAGTCTTCACTCCCAAGGCTGTTGTAATACAAACTACAAGGTAGCTGAGATAAGAGTGTCAGTTCTGGGACTGGACAGGATGGGGCTTTAGGATAGGGGTGTTTTGCTTCTGTCAGAGAAGCAAATGGGGAGGATTGGTTAACTTTGGCTGGGAAAAGCTGGCGGGTTTATTGGTGTATTAATCTAGGAGGAAACCTTAGCAGGGACCTGACAAACTCATGAAGGCTATGAAATCGCACGCAAAATTTTATGTGAATGAAACTTTCCTAGGAAGAGATACTTAGCTTTTGTCAGATTCTCAAAGTAGTTCATGTGCCCCCCCCTTCCCAGGGGTTAAGAATATTTCTTAATTGTTTGAATTGTTCAAACAAAGAAAGGAAAACACAATACTCTGAATTATTAAATTTCAATGTAGCAGTTAAACACAATAAATGTTAAAAGTGTCTGAGCAAACTAAGAAGAAGTATTACTGAACTCAAATAATAAGAAGAAAAACAAGATTACAAAACATGTAAATATTGAGGAATCATAAGTGGGGAGGCAGTATAGTGTAGGCTGAGGGCTATGGAATCAGCCTCAGTTCAGTTCAGTTGCTCAGTCATGTCTGACTCTTTGCGACCCCCATGGACTGCAGCATGCCAGGCTTCCCTGTCCATCACCAATTCCTGGAGGTTACTCAAACTCATGTCCATTAAGTCGGTAATGCCATCCAACCATCTCATCCTCTGTCGTCCCCCTTTCTTCCCGCCTTCAATCTTTCCCAGCATTAGGGTCTTTTCAAATGAGTCAGTTCTTCACATCAGGTGACCAGAGTACTGGAGTTTCAGCTTCAGTACTGAAGCTAAAAGGAGTGGATAGGATGAACTCTGGGTGGACACAGTCTTTCCAATAAATATTCAGGAATGATTTCCTTTAGGATGGACTGGTTGGATATCCTTTCTGTCCATGGGACTCTCAAGAATCTTCTCCAACACCACAGTTCAAAAGCATCAATTCTTCAGCGCTCAGCTTTGTTTAGAGTCCAACTCTCACATCCACACATGACTATTGGAAACACCATAGCTTTGACTAGATGGACTTTTGTTGGCAAAGTAATGTCTCTGCTTTTTAATATGCCATCTAGATTGGTCATAACTTTTTTTCCAAGGAGCAAGCATCTTTTAATTTCATGGCTGCAGTCACTATCTGCAGTGATTTTGGAGCCCAAGAAAATAAAGTCTGTCACTGTTTCCATTGCTTCACCATCTATTTGCCACGAAGTGATGGGACCAGATGCCATGATCTTAGTTTTCTGAATGTTGAGTTTTAAGCCAACTTTTTCACTTTCCTTTTTTACCTTCATCAAGAGGGTCTTTAGTTCTACTTCACTTTCTGCTATAAGTGTGGGGTCTTCTGCATATTTGAGGTTATTGATATTTCTCCCAGCAATCTGGATCCCAGCCTAACTTGAATCAGCCTAACTGGTTTCAAATTCTGGCTCATCTGCTTGGCAAATTTGGAAACACTGCTGAACATTTGTGTGTATCAATTTCCTCATGAAGAAAATAGAAGAAATGACAATTACTCATTAAATAGAATGATACATGTAAATATAATCAGTCTCGGCACATTACAAGTATTCAAATAATCATCAGTTATTATTAGCCAGTTTGAGAGTAATCAAACCACAATACTCAATATTTTAATTTTTTAAGTGATCATAAACTTCCTCTTTGGCAGAAAATGATAAGTCAAATATTTATTATTAGATACTTGTTTCTGGAATTTATCATCAGGTGTAGCTCTATATTCTAAGAAGTAATAGACTAAACATTAATGTTACCTATAAGCCTCAATCTTAATTGCCCTTGAAGAAAATCAGAGAGTGTACTGGGTTGAAAACTGTTACAAAAGAATATGCAATTAGAAATTTTTTTGAATGCAGACAAGCATCTCCATAGGATAAATAATGATTCAATATTGAGCTAACAGAAAAGAAAACTTTAAAAATCTAGAAATTAGAATAGAATACATTAACCATGTCTTGGAAACTTCAGAGGCAAATATGCAATCATTTCTATAACAGCTAACATGTTAAAAACCTTCTATCACACAAGAGCTGTTGAATAAACCTGACGTCTGCCCACCGACTTTTTGGTTTCCTCCAGTTATTAAACCCTTCCATTACTCAGTTTGAATTGAGGAACATCTCAGGGCTTGAATGAGGTGGGAGGACTTAACCAATTCTAGAAATGAATTTAAAAGAATGTTTTCCTGCCTTTAGATGGCACAGAATCCAGAACAACAAATATTTTACTAAGATTGTTTATATGCAGTGCCTAAAGATCTCAAGGTTTTTTGTTTGATTTAAGACTGTTATTGAGAGAGAGAAGACCACAACAAAACGGGTCACCTCTGCCATAAGCCAGAAGTGTCAGAAACTACCATGTTTAAAAGATTCCATACCATTTTCTGATATAAGCTCATCTGAAGATCTTGGGACACCTAAGATTGTTGCTCCTCTCCCTAACCCTTAAAGATACACTTTCCAAAGGTGTGTCCTTGAACCCTTGCTGTTACTTCTTTCTCTTTCCCCAAATGATCTCATTGGTCCCTACAGCTTTTAGCATCCTCCATCCATTGATGATTCCCAAATCAGTATCATGAGCTCTGACTGTGAGAAAGATGCCCTTATCCCCTCAAAATGAATTCAACATCCTTCCCTCCAACTCCACTCCTAGCTCATTCTATATCTGTTAAAAGTACTAACTCTCAGTAACATTGTTATGTAAATACAAAGAGAAATTTTGCTTCTCTTTTCCCCCCTCAATTATGTTTCAACTTTTGAATTTTATAATATTAATTTTGATGTGTATGTATTTAAATTGTATTATATCTTCTGGGAAAGAGACAAGGTAAAATTAAATGATCAATTCTTGGGTTATCATTATCCTGGTCTTTCAGACTTGAAAACAATGTCAGTCAAGCACCAGTTTCTAGCCATGTTTCTCATTCAATTACAGACCTTAGATTCAAACAAAAGGGAACCTGCTCCATTTTTTAGGGCAACTCTATGCCTCTTCCTACTCCACCATATCCCACTGGACAAGGCCAAAGGGATGTGTCCACCCAGAGTCCATCCTATCCACTCCTTCAAGACCATCCCATCCAAGTAACAAGACCTTCAAATTTCTGGCCCAAACTTGCCTCTAGCTTACTCCCAGAATCTGTAGGAGTTTCTTTCCCAGATCACCTACTAAGGATGAACCACACTACAGATGCTCACATGCATAGGCCTCAAGGCGAGCCAAGGGATGGCTGTTTGCAGGGTGTGAACAGAGGGTGTTCTTGCAGGCTGGCGTGTCTAAGCTTGCGCAGCCACATGTGCAACTGGAGACAGGTTTTCCTTGCCACCTAATTCCAGCTTAGAGAGGCAAGCATCCCAAGAATTCTGCCTTCCAGGTTATTATACAAGTATATTTGTTAAGAGTGAAAGATAGGATGTATTTTATTAATTTAACTTTATTTTCTGACTTTTAACATTTAAGCATATGATACGTGGGCCTCCATTTGGTTTTCTTGCCTTGGGTCCTGCCAGTGTCAAAGGTGGGCCTACTCCTGAAGAGCCTGTTTTCTAACCACACTAGTTATTTGTAGTTCTTTAATGCCTTGTCTTTTTCAAACACCAATTATATTATATTGGGTGTTATCTCTGTCTATGTATTCCTGAAGCATTCTTTAAGAAATTGAAAGGTAAAAACTGCCACTATTATCACTACTTTTTTTTACATTGTTCTGGAAGTACTAGTCAATATGAGTAGAGGAGAGAGAAGAATGAGATAGTATATAGAAATGAGGGAAGAATTTCATATCTTTTTCATATTATATGAATTTGTATTGGTAAAGAAAACAAGAGAATTGACTAAAAAACTATTTTTAAATGATGAGGAACAACACTAAGAAAGACAGTTATAAAGTTAATTTACAGAAATCAATAGCTTTCCTATATATAAACAACACTTAAATAAACCACAAAGTTAAAAAAAAAAAAAAGATTTCACTTACAATAACTACAAAAAGATAAAATACCTGTGAATAGATTTTAAAGAAATATGCAGGATGTTTATCTGTAAAGTGTAAAGAAAACTTTAAAATTCCATTTAGGAAAGTCCTAAATAAATAAAATACACACCTTAATTACAGAAAAGAAGATTTCAGTTGTAAAGATGGCAATTCCCTCCAAGTTAACATACTCATTCAATGCAATAGCATTCTAAGTACAAATAGATTTTTTTTTTTTAATTTGAGGGGGATTTGATAAAATAATGGCAAAGTTCCTCATACACACACACACACACACACACACACACACACACACACACACAAAATACATGTGAGAATAGCCAGAAAATTTGTTACCAGGTGCTAAAATCAAGATTTTAAATATTGTATTTAAGGGTTTAGTCCTGGATCTAGAAGAGACTACAAATAAAAAGAAGCAAAAATTAACCCAAGTATTTATAAATGCTTTGCTTTGTGAAAAGGCTGAAGTTTTAAATCAACAGAATCAGTTGGCAAATGATTTCTCACCAAAAAAAAAAAAAAATGGCAGCAAAACACCCAGCTAGCTTTTCAGAGAAATAAAAAGAGTTGATTACCTAATTCCTTATATCAAAATTAAACTCCAGAAAATTCAAGCACTGTAATATAAAAAGGAAATCTAATAAAGCTCTAGAATAGAATGAGATTATTATTTTAATAATTTTAAATTCAGGAAGGCTTAGCTAATCCTATCACAGAGATCAGAATTTAAAAGAAAAAGATAAATTTGACTGATAAATTTGACATCAAACCACTTAAGATTTACTATACACAGCACAAAGAAAAATTACCATACCAACAATGAAGGACTGGGACAAGCCTAAAAAAGAACTTGTAATACATATATCAAATAGCTGATCTCCTTAATAAAGAAAGAGACCTGTAAATAAAATGCTTAGAATGCTAACAACTTAATAAAAAGTTAGTAAAGGAACTGAACTTACCAAGATAAGTTCATGCAAATAATTGGTTGAAAAATGCTTAAAAAGACACAAATCAAGAGATATGAGTTACCAATATTTACCATCACAGTTGGCAAGGTTTAAAATTTGATAGCAGTAGGTTTGTGGGAAAACCAATATTCTTGTACAAAATTGTTGGGTGTGTAACTTGGTGCCAATAACTTAGAAGTCAATTTGTAAATCTCCATCAAAAGAGAAAATGAATGAGTTCAGACATTTCTGCATCTGCTTTACCAGAATAAAGCTAAATGACAGCCCTTAATCACTGGGATTGTGAACCCAAATTTTGGTCATCTTGTACTGGAATAAAGAGGTAAGAAGCTTTTGTTGGTAAATATCTAATCATTTTGAAGCCATATTTTCTTTTTTCAGCAAGAGAAAGAACAAGATGGCAAGAGGCAACCATACCACAGTGACAGAATTTGTCCTCATGGGATTCACAGACTGTCCCGAGCTTCAGCTTCCTCTCTTTGTGGTGTTTCTGGTCATTTATCTCATCACCATGGTGGGAAACCTTGGCATGATCCTGCTCATCAGGATGGATTCCAGGCTCCACACCCCCATGTACTATTTCCTCAGCCACCTGGCTTTCATTGATCTTTGTTATTCCTCTTCCATTGGACCCAAGATGCTGCAAAATTTATTGGTGAAGAAAAAAACCATCTCCTTTTCAGGCTGCTTTGCCCAACTCTACTTCTCCAGTGCTTTTGCCACCACCGAATGCTTCCTCTTGGCCACAATGGCCTATGACCGCTACATGGCCATCTGCAATCCCTTGATTTACACAGCCATTATGACTCAGAGGGTCTGCAAGGAGTTGGCGATCGGGGTCTACACCTATGGTTTCCTAAACTCTGTGATACAGACAGTTCTGACTTTTCAGTTGTCTTTCTGTGACTCCAATATCATCCACCATTTCTATTGTGCTGACCCTCCTCTCCTTGCCTTCTCCTGTTCTGACACCCACAGCAAAGAGAAGCAGCTCTTGATCTTCTCTGCAGTGAATCTCACTGGATCCCTCCTGACTGTCCTCATCTCCTACATTTGCATCCTCTTTTCCATTATAAAAATCCAGTCTTCAGAAGGCAAGTGCAAAGCATTTTCTACCTGTGCCTCCCACCTCACTGTGGTCATCATTTTCTATGGAACACTATTTTTCATGTACCTAAGGCAACCTAAAGCAGGGAATCCATGGAAGTACAACAAAGTGGTCTCCGTGTTTTATAGTCTTATAATTCCCATGCTCAATCCCCTGATTTATAGCTTGAGGAACACAGAAGTAAAGAACACCCTGAGGAAGATGCTGGAGGGCAAGGAATCATAGTGAGTTTTCAGTGGGTAGCACTGGGAAATCATGATGTACTGACATGGTATAACCAATCTGTTTGAAATTTCACAAGCCTATTATCCACCATCCAATCAGAATAAACAATCAATCCAATCTGGATTCTTTAAAGATCAAAAGTACTAGGCCACTTGCTTCAGACAGTAATATTTAATCCAAGTAATTATTATAGACTAATCAGAATTGGTTTACAAGCTAAACTGTTAATAACTTTATATGTTGAAAATGATATTAGGTAGTAATATAGAAACTATCAATTAGGTAGTAATATGGGAAATTCATTTTTTGAGCTCCAAAATCACTGCAGATGGTGACTGCAACCATGAAATTAAAAGATGCTTGTTCCTTGGAAGAAAAGCTATGACTAAACTAGACAGCATATTAAAAAGCAGAAACATTACTTTGCCAACAAAGGTTCATCTAGTCAAAGCTATGGTTTTTCCAGTATGTATGGATGTGAGAGTTGGACCATAAAGAAAGCTGAGCGCCAAAGAATTGATGCTTTTGAACTGTGGTGTTGGAGAAGACTCTTGAGAGTCCCTTGGACTGCAAAGAGATTCAACCAGTCAATCCTAAAGGAAATCAGTCCTGAATATTTATTGGGCTGAAGCTGAAACTCCAATACTCTGGCCACCTGATGTGAAGAACTGACTCATTTAAAAAGACCCTGATGCTAGGAAAGATTGAAGGTGGGAGGAGAAGGAGACAACAGAAGATGAAATGGTTGGATGGCATCACTGACTTGATGGACATGACTTTGAGTAAACTCTGGGAGTTGGTGATGAACAGGGAAGCCTGGCCTGCTGCAGTCCATGGGATCACATAGAATCGGACATGACTGAGTGACTGAACTGAACTTAACTGATGGGAAATTCAAAAAGGTCTCAAAAAGTAACAGTCAGAGTAAAACTTAACAACTTAACAAATTTTAATTGAAATTAACAAAACTGGGTATGAAACCCACACATGAAAATCTATGTTGTTAGAAACATTTTCCTGCTTAAAGCAGGCTATGTGATAGCAAGTCACTTGAAAATCTTAAAATATATTTCTTCATAACATTTCTATGTATGGTGGTCAGGTTTCAAGGCCTGATCACATAAAAGAATATTTAATCTAAGTGTAATTGAAATACTGCAAGCTTAAAATGAACAATAGAAAAAATAGTATTAATATTAGCAATAATAAGGGGGAGGGGAGAACAGAAAAACTATGAATCTGTTCAACGTGGGACTTATTTTAATGATGGTGTAGAATAGAAAGTTTAAATAGAAGAGATAGAGAAGGTTTAGTGTATTTTCAGAGATGTTAAAAGCGGTCATTTATCTGATAGCCAGGGTTTAATTTTTCCAGGTTCTGGAAAGTGCACCTGCAGTGATGTTTAGGAGGCATGGTTTTGGGAGGAGAATCTAAAAGGAAAGAAAATTAAGGAGGAAAAGAGGGAGAGTTTCCCACATTCTGACCAGGTCCAAATGTGCATGTTTCTTAAATTATTTAAATGATCTAGAGAAATACTTTAGTTTTTCAACATTTTCCATGTTCTTTATCGCTATTTTCACAGATATTATAATGCACCATTCTGAGACATAAATCTACGTAAGTTCTTGCTATCAGTGGGGACAGGTGAAGAAAAATTCCTTTTAATTTTTTTTTATTTAGGCAAAAATATGAGCACTCTATAGTTTTCTCAAGCCCCAGTTCTAATATGCTTCTTCCAAAATAATTCTTAAGATATATAAATCTGCCATAAACCATTACATTATCCCCCAAAGCCTTTGCAAATGTAATTATTTTTGTATTTTTAAAAATAGCTCAGAATATTTATCACCAATTCACTACAAATAAATTTAAAATTAGTCAAGAATCTAAGGGATGCCCATTGCCCCCAGATTACAGATAATATTAAGGGATCTTTGTTGAATTGTTTCTTGTGATCTAGTAATTTAGGAAAATAAAAATAGTTCAATAGGTGTAACTCCTCTCACTCAGCTCAAAAAGGCTTTCTGGAGAGCTGTGTTCAAGCCATATTCCTAAACATATGGGTTGTTGGCTGTAGTTAAAAAGAAAGATATTACCAGGGTAAAGGAACAGAGTGAGGAAAGGTATGGAGCAAGCCCAGAGGGTAGGAGAGCTTACACGGTTTGTGTACAAGAAAGGAGCTAGCAAGGTGGACAAGATAGTGCTGAAGGATAACATGACACAGATGCTTAGAGCATGATCTCATTGAAACTTACCAGGTTAACTTCACAGTGCACTCTAGAACCTTCCACAGTTCTTGGCACAGACCAACACAGCAGAACCGACTGCCAAGCAGAATGGTACTCTTCTGTATTTAGTCCTAATTCCAATAGATGGGTGGACATGGTATCCAGTAAAGGCCCTGTGGTTGGGAAGTAATAGAGAGAAAAAAACTACTAAGGTCATAAGATCTTTGCTTTTTTGGTTGTTTTTAACTGATGTAGGGTTGGTATATAATACTATATTAGTTTCTTGTATGTAACATAAAAATTTTATCTTTGTGTATACCACCAAATGATCACCACAATCAGAGGAAGACTGTTTTTTAATCTTCTCCTCCAACAAGGCTAGCATCTTTAAGACAAGAAAACATGAAGGCAACTACTCAGACTGACCAGTGAAAGAGATGCATGTAGGAAGTTGGTATATTGAGAAGATGGCAGTAGCAGAGTTATTGATGGACCATGACAGGAAAGGGACCATCATTATCTCAAGATAAAAGAAAATGAGCCGGCATCAGCACTCAGATGATAAATTATGTTTTCAACAAAAAGTCAGACTCATTTCTTAAAATTTTTTTTCAAATTATTTCACATCAGTTTAGTTTAGAAAGAGGAAACAAATAGTAAATAGACATCACATGTTTTATACATACCTCTCAGCAGCAAATTATAATCATGTTCTTGAAGGACTGTTTGGCCTAAGAGTACATTTCATCAGTTCTTCAGCTCTTTTTAAAGAAAACTGAAGAAATGTCATATGACCTTTCCGTAGGGCTTTCACGGCAGGTGAGTTTGTATGCTTTGTTCAGTGTGCTTCTTTAATTTACTATAAAGCAAAGCAGAAAACTGAGAATATGGTATTCACAGATTATGAAGGACATAAGTTCACATTTTCCTAAATTCCCCAAGGACCTAGAAAACAAAGAGAGAGTAACTGTTTGAATTACCTAAATTTTGAGCTAATATTTTCTATTTCCTTTCCCACTGAGACTCTTTGGTCTTATAAAGTTGTGTCCCTGATTTGGGCCTTATAGTAAGAAAATTCTCCAGTAAATTTCTTACATTTATAAAAAGTATAGCATACCATACAGGTGTTGAGATGGTTGGATGGCATCACTGACTCAATGGATATGAGTTTGAGCCATCTCAGGGAGATAGTGAAGGACAGAGAAGCTTGCCATGCTGCAGTTCATGGAGTCGCAAAGAGTCGGACACAACATAGGGACTGAACAACAATAACGAAATATAGGTGTATAGTATTAAGATGATGATATTTAATCCGTAAGAGAAACCAGCATGATTATGCATCTTCGTTCACTTATTTTTTTCCATTTATTTTTATTAGTTGGAGGCTAATTACTTTACAATATTGTAGTGGTTTTTGCCATACATTGACATGAATCAGCCATGGACTTACATGTGTTCCCCATCCCGATCTACCCTCCAGTCTTCGTTCACTTATAAAGTGAGGCTGCTTCAATCAATACTCACACAATTACACTAATTTTTTGACCAAAATAAACAAATTCCTCCTGAAAAAGTATTACCAAAATAATGAAAATTTTATCTATGTTAGGTTTTAAAGGTCCAACATTTCATTGAAAGTAAAAATAAAACTTCTCTCACATACAAATAAAATATTAACCTATTTTCTTTATGGTAATCCTAAAATTGAATGTTATCTGCCAGCATTCACTACAATACAATTTCCATTAACACATCTAATTGTAGCTAAATTATATGACATATGCATATGTAAATAAATCTATATTTATTTGCACATAAAATGCTGAATTTTTTAACAAGTTTAAATTTTTTCTTTCTTTTCATTTAATACTCTATTGATTTGCCATGCTTAGAAACATACCCAAAGGATATTATGTTGATCGTGAGAAAAGAAACTTGAGTGAAAATTTTATTCATTTTCTTTCATATTATTTGACATACATAAGTATTCCAGAAACAAGAATTTTTAAATCTCAAAGGTGTGCCACCAGACTCTCAACTCTGCTCTGGATGTATAATTCTAGCATTCTTTGGAGAGCAAAGTGTAACTGGAAAAAGTTAATTCAGTGATGAAGAGTGGCTCTCGCCTGCAATTAAGTGGTGCACCCACCAGAGAGACAGGGAGCCACCAATGTTAGAACATAGGGAGTTTAGGCTCCTGGGAAGGAGAAAGATTTAGCCTATTCTGTAAAAATACAAACACGTAACAAATAACTAGGACTTTCATCTCTGGTGAGATAGGGCAAACTGGAGTGAGGGAAAGATCATCTTAATTTTACAAAATCAAATAATTACTTTAGTGTTATTGCAACAGTGTGACAATCCCAACAGAAGGCTTTATTCTGTGGTCTGAAAGAATATTTTTTATCCCTTCAAACTCAGTTTCTTTACTTGTGTGTGTTGACCACTCTGGCACATGGACACCTACCACCTTGCAGCTTCCACCCCTCATTATAGGTAGCCCTTTCTGTTGATCACATAGAACCTATTAGAAGCAGAAGGATAGAGCAGAGAGCCAGATAGGCATAAGCACTCTCCAGCCCACCTCTGGCTCACCCTCAGGAAGCATGCTACACGACTGCCTACTAGATTTCTCATACTTGGGCAGAAATAGTGAGGACTCCCAGGTCCATCTCTGATTTCCCACAGAAGGTTTTTATTCTGTTTTCATTGCTTTTCCTCTTAAACAGAACAATTTTTTACTCTCCTTATCCCTAGCAGGTTATTTCCTGCTGTCCCTTATCCTAGGGCTTCCTAGTATTTCAGTAGGTAAAGATTCTGCTTGCAATGCAGGAGATCCGGGTTCAATCCCTGGGTTGGGAAGATTCTCTGGTCAAGAAAATGGCAACTCACTCCAGTATTCTTGCGCAGAAAATCCCATGGACAGAGGAGCCTGGCAGGCTACAGTCCATGGGGTCTCAAGAGTCAGACACGACTTAAACCACCACATCCCTTGCAGGCAGGAGGAGAAGGGGACGGCAGAGAATGAAATGGTTGGATGGCATCACTGACTCGATGGACATGGGTTTGAGTAAGCTCTGGGAGTTGGTGGTGGACAGGGAAGTCTGGTGTGCTGCAGTCCATAGGGTCGCAAACAGACGGACACGACTGAGTGACTGCACTTATCCCTAGCCAAGTGGGCTTCCCAGGTGGCTCAGTGGTAAAGAAGCTGCCTGCCAATGCAGGAGACACAGGTTTGATCCCTGGGTAGGGAAGATGCCCTGGAGGAGGAAAAGGCAACCCACTCCAGTATTCTTGTCTTAAAAATTCCATGGACACCTTGCAGTAGAATTCAAAAAAAAAAAAAAAAAAAAAAATTCCATGGACAGAGGAGCCTGTCCGTGGGGTCAGAGAGTCAGATATGACGGAGCGACTGAACACACACATCCCTATCAACCCATCTCATGTGAAAACTTACATTATGACTAGCATGCCTCCTTATCCATTATGGGCCTTTAGCAAAACTAGCAAGTAGCTTTCCATAGAAACCTTTCAGATACACAGTTTAAACTAATGTTCATTATAAGAGAGCGGAAAAGGAAATGCTTATTAATGTTGTTTATATTGGGGGATCATTTTTACAAAGAAATGTTCAAATCTCTTTCACAAATATTGGACTATCTTTCCTTCTTATATTTGTCACAAATCACAGATGGGTCCTATATTGTCCACAAGCAGAAGATAACGCTACCAGTTAATCTACATTTTAATCTAATAGTGCATTTCTTTGTTCTGTTTTAATGAATCTGGTGTTAAAACACTGTCTGTTAAACGCTCCTATCTCCTGGCCTATTTATATTTCCCTGTACATTAAATTGTTATATCAAAAGAATGCTGTGCATGTGTGATCACTTCACTAAACCTGTAGCTGACTTCTGATAACATCTATAAATCCACATTTGGGAACTATATAACAGATGCCTGCATGCCAACAAGCAAAATAAATCATTCTGGGCCTGGAAAAAATGTATGGTCTTGGAACTAAAGATTTTGTTTACCTCCCACCCCCCAAAAAAACACAAGCTCAAAAACAGGGCTTTAAAACACTGCTTTGTAGCAGTGCTGGTGATGTAGCAAGAAGGCGACTGATGAACTCAAGGCTGAACTTGAGTCCTAGGTCTGTCAGAACCATGATAACAGTCAAGGGGTTTGATCCATCTGAGCCTTAGGTTCTTCACTGAGAATATGAAGAAAACAATATCTCACAGGGTAATTATAAGGATAAAATAGCATAGGGTGCACTGAAGTGCATTTTAAACATTTAAAAGTATAAAGTTCTTATTTCTAATAACCTACAGTCAGACTCTACTCCATCTGACTGTTCAACTTTCAAAATCTTATATTTTAAAGTAAATATTTGTAAAATCACTGTCTGAAAGTTATTTTACAAAATATGTAAGTTTACAAATATCTCCAATAAAGGATTTTCTTCATTTCATCTGCCTGACTGGAAAACTTAGTACCTACAGTCCATTTCTAATTTCCAGGCCCTCTAGTACCAATGTCCATTTGCAAGTCAGTGATTTGGACCATGGCCACACTATCTCCTGGAAACACAGTTGCACGTGACCTGCTCAGCTCAGACCATAAAACTCTTCTTAATTCATAAGAAGTGTCCACTGATACTACTTTGACCCTGAACCACTGCAGCACACAGGTTCCCACAGAACAAAGGTCTGACGTTCCAAAGTGAGCCACTCAGAATTCCTCTACTTTTTACAGCTACAGCAGTGGAAGGCATTCTCATCCTCAGGACTGACTTCTCTGAGCTTTTGCTGGCTTCACCTCAGTCTATGAAAGAGCACTCAGGGGTGAGCTGTGGGATGGAGGCCAGGGTGGGCGCTGGGGCCATTGTGGGGTGGAAGGGGCATCTCACTTACTCTCTCCTGCTCATTATTCTTGGTCACTGCTTGGACTAGCAATAAGCCTGGAAGAATCCAGAGGAAACAGCATAGAGGAAAACAGAGTTAAGTCCCCAGGAAGCCTCTTCTCCTACCTTCTTTCCCCTCTAGAGCTCTCTACTTTTCTGCTGTGCTGCTGCTAAGATGGAATTCCACCTCCTCTCTAACTCTATGAGAAGGATGATCAGGGTCCTGGGATGTGAACATCTAAGATTGGGCAAGAGGGGAGAAAAGAGGGCAGGGGAGAGAACTAGGGAGAAGCTGATGAGTCATTTCTCAGACTCCGTGGACATGTAGGCTATTGCTTTACTTCTTTAAGGAAGAGAGTAAAATCTTCATTCAAAGTGCTTATGAACTACCCAGGAAAATGCAGTGTTGCCTGTTACATACAGTAGATGCTAAATAGAAGTTAACTAATTCTGGGCTTATTCTACTCTCTCATTCTTGCTCTGTCTCTGTCTGTCTGTCTCTTGCTCTCTCCTACACACACACAGAGACACACACATACAAACATATACATCATCACCATCATCACATTCATATAGATGCCCTGCTGGGACCACAAATACAAAATCTTAATGATCAAATTGATCATCTACTTCACAGTCGACTTCTGCTTTTCACAATTTTATACAGGAGAATTTCCCTCAGTCACCTGAGTTCAAAAAAGTTATAATTACTTTGACCTCTCCTTATCATCTTCACATTTCAAAATAGAGACAAAATTTATCCATTATTTATCTGTGCATTGATGCAAGATTGCTTGTATTAATCCCCTTACTTTTCATTCCTATTACCATCCTTATCATTACTTTGCATCTGGACATCCATGTGTCTTTGTTTTGAATCTCCCAACCTCAAAGATCCTCAGTAGTTTCACATATGTATAAGTATGGTGTATGATAATATCAGCATTTCAGACCAGTAGGGAAATGATAGACTTATCAATAGATTAGTGCAAATGCAAACCATGAACACACTTTTATGTTATACATCTTGTATCAAAGTAAATTCAAATTAACCTGATCTTAATGTAATAAATGGAAACATACATATTTAAACAAAATATACATAAATATTTGCTGGTCTGGGAATAGGAAAAGCTTTTCTAAGAAAAAAGCTAAGGTCAGAAAATGTGAATAAAAAGTATGACAGTTTCAGTTAAATAAAAATTTTAAATTTCTTTTACAATAATCAGTAAACACAAACATCAAATGAGAAAATATTCCCAATGTATATATGACAAAATTAATATAGACAAATAAATCAATAAGAGTGCACATAAGATATGAAAGACAATACACAAAATAAAAAATGTAAATAGCCTACACATGAAAGATGTTCAATTTCATTAGTAATCAAGGAAATACAAATTAATACAATAAAGAGATCACTTTTCATCTATCACATTGAGAAAGATATTAAAGAATAATAATGACCAGGTGATAGTGTAGGAGAAGAGGCATAGTTACAGGCTGCTTTTGGGAGTTTAAATTGGTATAAAATTTCCAGAGGGCAATTTGATGATATTCACCAAAAGCCTTAAAGTTAAACCTTTTTAATCCATTTTGATGAAAATGCTCCAAGAAATGCACAAAATACCTATGCATTTTACTATTGACTATAATAATGTTTATAACAGTAAGAAATCTGTAGCATTATAAAAATATATCAATGAAGGACTGATTAAGTAAATTAAGGAATAGTGATATACTAATATATATAATATACATAATAATGCATTGATTAAAATATGCATTACTATGTATATTATATATAATGTAGATATATTTATTTTCATGAAAATGCTCATGATATATGCATAAAGCAAAGTGCCCATATAACATCATTTTTCTTCAATAGTATATGTGAAATATATAAATACAGACACAGATTGTTGATAGTAGGTGGTATTGGTTATTTCTAGGTGATAAAATCGCAGATGCTTTTTACTGGTTTCTTTATTCTGAAATAAAAATAAAAATCAATCCTATTCCAGATATCCATAGTCTTTATGTTTACCAAAATTTTTCTGCCTTATATGTTTAACTCTAAATTATCTTCTTAATCCTAGGTGCCAAGCCTAGAAGCAGGAACCCAAGTTAAAAGGATGCTACCACAACCCAGATGTATAGTTAGTGACTAATGCTAGTGGGAAGAGAGGGGAAGAATGAGATGACGGAGTAAAAGATGATGCTGGAATTTCAGATCTATCTGACTGGGAAGCCACTGACCAAAATGGGATATGTTTTAGCAAAAAGAAGCTGGATCTTTACACACCCAACACAGAGCCTTGAACATAGCAGTGATCCGATACTTTTTAAATGGGTGAATGTGATTTCATGTGATCCTTGTTATAGTCAGTTATATTAGTGCTCCATCCAAAATATTTTCTGGTGATTCCAAGAAGGCTCTAATGGAGGCAGTGTGATACAATAGAAGAAGCATTAAAATAGGAATCATGAGACTTCTTTTCCCACCAACTAGCTACATGTTACTTCATATTTTCCTCTGCCCAGGAGTTCTCCTGTTCTGCATAGGAACTTAAATGCCACTTTTTCAAAGAAGTCTTGCCTGACTTCCAGGTCTCAAGAAAAAGAAAGAAGCCAAGTCCTCTTGCACTTATCTCTCTGGTTGTCAGAATTTAACTGATTCCTAGAAACTCATAAATCTCTGCATTTCCTGTCTGGACTTGCCACCAACATATTTAATTCCTTTATCTCGGATTGGCCTTAGATAACATAAAGAATGCACCAAGAAGTCTGCTCAGAATATCCTGCAATATCAGCCCAAAAAAGCTAGTCCCTAACACGGGTCTTAGTCCCTATACTTAATATGCATTGGACTCTGCTCCCCTTCAGGCACTGCAGGAGATGTATGCAAAGTGATTTGTTTACATGGGAATATTTTACATCATCATCACAATAACAGATGCTACTATGACTAACCATAAAATAGAAAAGTAAAGCAAACCTAGAAAAACTAAGCGACATATCCTAGATCACGTAGTGTGCAAACGGTGGAGGTCAGATTCACCCGTGGAGAGGAGATGGGTCATCTGCTGTTACTTACAGAGGTGCAGGCGCTGCTGCAAGATCTGAGGCACTCCTGAGATGTTCTATAGCTTTCTCCATCAAATTTTTTTTCACTTTCCTTTTAAGAAAAAAAAAGAGAGAGAAACACAGTGAACTGGCTGGCGTGTTATTGGAGCTGGGACTGGATTTAGCACAAAAACCTTCTAGTTCATGCTGGGTGTCTAAGTGATGGAGCTGGGTTTGGAGGCCAAACTGCTTTTCAGAGGTGCTGTAGGTGCTGTAACCTATTGTTCCTATGCCCACCAGGACTGAACTGCTTCCCCACTGTTCTCACCACCTGGAAGCCCAGAGCTGGGATTAGCAGGAGAGTCGAGGATAAGCTGACCTAGATGGCGACTGTTCACAAGGGTTACTTACGCTAGCACAGCAAAGCTATTCACACTGTCTGCCATCAGCACCAGAAGCCTAACCTGCTTTTGTCCAAAGTGTTCTCAGGTTCAAAAATGTAACAAGGAGCAGAAAGAATAAAGCACATCTGTAGGCGCCTGATGACTTTACATATTCTCTTCCAAACAACACACACTTACAGGCTCCCAAGGACAAGAGGTAGCTCTCTTCCCAGGGGCCATGCTGGTAAATCATTTGCATCAGAGTAGATGTCTGAACCCCATAATTCCTTTTACTTTCATATTCTCTATATTCTTAAACTATAGGCTCAGATTACTGGCATGATTGAAAAATCATTAGAGTGGACCCAATTTTTTTGACACTTCAAATCCTATCTGAACCTCTCAGTTTTGTAGTGAAAAGCAGTTTTTGAGATGTGATATATGAGGACCTAATAATTGCTAAAGTTCTGGAATAAGAATTTAAAAAAGAGGGAACAGCCTCTAAGATCTTACAAACCTTTGCTTGATTAATAAAAGAGGAATAAAAAATTCAGAAAGCCTTGCAAAAAAAAAAAAAAAAAACAACTAAGAAGAACCATTTTAATTAAAAGCCTCTAAAAAATAATGTTCCCAATTATAATACCTTAAAAAACTTTGCAGAATTCAAGCATATAATAATAAAAATATTGATTTTTAAATATTGATTTAAAATTCAAGTTGAACTAACCAGTTAGATGTATTACACATGTCTTTTGATGATCTCAAGTCCAACTTTTTAAACTTTCTTAAGACAAATTTAACACACGTGAATTATCATTTTTAAATAACCTTTTGAAAATACCTGAGGCTTTGCAGCCAGAAGTCACTTACTTGCATGTCTTGTCACCAGGTTCATACTATGGTATAAATGGGGGCAGTTTGTGGAGTCTTGAGTTTTAAATAACTTGAGAAAATGGGTTCTTTCAACTTTCCCTGGGGATTTAATACTAATCCTGCTATTGAGAAAATTACAAGGATATTATTAGGAAAGTTTACAGCACATGTACCCCCTTGAAAAAAACTGAGAATTATGATTATAGCTTAGTCTAGGCTTTTCAGCCTTTGTGAACTCTATATAAATCACATATTATTTCTGTTTTCCATAGATGATTTTATTTATGTACCTTTTTTACTTACAAAAACAGTGATAGTCTAAAATTACAAACCTAGAAGAAGTAAGACAAAAACAAAAATTTTAGGCCATGCTCAAAGGAAATTGCTATTGTCTCCTTCACAGGCTTCCTCCACTGCAACCAACACCTATGTTGAAAATGGTTGTTAGGTGTCTTTTGATGTCACTGGACTATAAGCTCCTTGAGGACAGGAAATGCATCTTAATCATCTCTGGATACTCAGCTTCTCTCATTTTGGTTGGTGTCCATTTCATTTTCCACTTATTATACTATGGTCCTGGTTTTTGTAGAATAGTACACAGGATTCTTCATACTTCATATTCACAGAACTATTTAAAAGGAGAATGTGTCAGCAAAGGAAACAAGAAAGTTGGCAAAGCAACAGATAGCAATGCCATCTGAGAACCACCCATGGGAGAGGCACCCTGTGGGTCCAACCCAAATACCTGGTCCTCCTGATTTGGAGAATGGATGCATCAAGACACCAGAACCTTCTGCTAACCTTTGCAAAAGTCAAACACCCCTACTCTGATTCCAGGCTCACTAGATAATCAAGAAAATAAGTGTTACCAGGTCATTTGAACTTAGATTTCTAATTTTCCTTATTATAATTGAAAAAAGTGGCATTGGAATATATCTATAAGTCCCTTGTGAACTTTGTGAGGGTGACTCAGAATCCATGAATCAGATCAGCTCTGGGACAAAGAGAGAGTTTCTATACATGGAAGAGACTGAAGTCACAAGATGGCCCCTCTTGGATGACACATCTACCTCCAAGCATCTGCTTTTGTATTTTCTCAGCCTAAGGCTTGGTGTTGTTTAGACAGGCTGAATTAGACATGACCCTTGGCTACACGAATTTCACAGTCTAATAAATGAAAAGAATATGGTGGGGTGGGGAGCAAAGAAGACTGTAGTCCTGTGTGCTGAGATAGAAGATTGTATGGGCACAGTAGGAGCAAAAAAAGGGAGCTGTTAGTTCTACCTGTTGTGTCAAGGAGGAGCCTTGGGTGTTATGGGAGAAAGCTGTGTTTTCATAAACATCCTCTAGGAATGGGATAGCATTCATTAGAAAGCAGATGGGAGGAGGCACTAACTAAAGAATATATCAGGGAATCTTGAGGTTGACTGACTTTATAGGTTAAGTAAGGTATTTACAAGGCTGTGTGATTGAAAGGAAGTGCTTTAAATAACAAGCTGGAATCAAGATTGCTGGGAGAAATATCAACTACCTCAGATATGCAGATGATACCACTCTAAATGGCAGAAAGTGTAGAGCAACCAAAGAACCTTTTGTTGAGGGCAAAAGAGGAGAATGAGAATGCTGGCTTAAAACTCAACATTCAAAAAACTACAATCATGGTATCTGGTCCCATCACTTCATGGCAAATAGAAGGGGAAAAAGTGGAAGCAGTAACAGGTTTTCTTTTCTTGGGCTCTAAAATCACTGTGAAAACAAATAAATAAATAAAATCACTGTGAATGGAGATTGTAGCCATGAAATTTAAAAATATTTGCTCCTTGGAAAGAAAGCTATGACAAATCTAGACAGCATATTAAAAAGTAGACATATCACTTTGCCAACAAAAGTATGTTCAGTCTAAACTATGGTTTTTCCAGTAGTCATGTATGGATGTGAGAGATGGACAATAAAAAAGGCTGAGGGCCCGAGAATTGATATTTTTGAATTGTGGTGCTGGAGAAGACTTGAGAGTCCTTTGGACTTCAAGGAGATCAAACTAATTAATCCTAAAGAAAATCAGTCCTGAATATTCATTGGAAGGATTGATGCTGAATCTCCAATAATTTGGTCATCTGATGCTAAGAGCTGACTCATTGGAAAAGACCCTAATGCTAAGAAAGATTGAAGGCAGGAGGAGAGGGGGCAACAGAGGATGATATGATTGTATGGCATCACCAACTCAATGGACACAAGTTTGAGCAAACTCCTATTTCAATTTCATAAAATAGGGTCAGTGATAGTACCAACTTCATAGGTTTACTGAGGATAAATGAGACAGTGTATATAAAGCACTTTGAGCAGCAGCTGGCACATGATAAGCATTCAAAAAATGCCCACTCTCCACGTAAGTGTGGCCACTTCAATCTTGCAGATTATAGAATAAGAGATCAAGCAGTTTAGTGCATGGGTTTCTTTTCTTTCTCACTCACTGAGGCTCTTCACAGACAGAAAATGGAATAGAATGAAGGAGGGTGGGGGGAATGGCATGAAAAGAAAACATTACAGTGCAAGTGAAAAAAGAATCAAAGAAAAAGGAAAGAAGAGAGAAAGGAAAACCAAAACAGAGAGTAAAGAAGAGAAATGACCCAAACTCACTCTGAGTGGGACAAAAATGACAAGCAAGGATTGTGTAGTGACGGAGGCTAAAGAAATGCCTTTCCTCTTCCTTCTTGGCTTTACCACACCCAAGCCCCTTAGTTACTCTGAATTCCTTTCCTATATTTCTCAATGTTTTATCTCATAATAGTTAACCATGTTCATTAGAGAATACTTGAAAATATCAGAAAGTATTTTAAATTATATAAGTGACCTGTAATCTCATCAGGCCAGAAGAACCCAATGCAAATAATACTGATTCATTCCTTCCATTTTTTTTCCTAAAATATGTATATAACATAAATAAAATTAAATTTACATTTCTGGTACAACATTAGATAAAACCAGCTGAAAGGAGTTTTATAAAATTAGTAGTACATGTTTGCTAACTGCTACTGCTAAGTCACTTCAGTCGTGTCCGACTCAGTGCGACCCCATCGCTGGGATTCTCCAGGCAAGAACACTGGAGTGGGTTGCCATTTCCTTCTCCAATGCATAAAAGTGAAAAGTGAAAATGAAGTTGCTCAGTCATGTCTGACTCTTCGCAACCCCATGAACTGCAGCCTACCAGGCTCCTCCATCCATGGGATTTTCCAGGCAAGAGTACTGGAGTGGGGTGCCATTGCCTTCTCCGTAGTACATGTTTAGAATAGTCTAATTTAAGATATTGACTGTGTGGTTCACATAAAATTACTTTTGAGTGAGTGACTCACAAAAAGTGAGAAAACATCTCAAAGACATAATCATTCTTTCTGCAGATATGACATGCAGTGGAGCAGTTTTGTCTAAGTCTGAGACTCTGCGATGTGTTTAGGGATAAGTATAACATATTTATTCATTTATTTATATTTAGTATAGTTTTCTACTTTTATATCTATTGATAAATTCAGGAAGACCTAGCAGTGCTATAGTCCTAGAGGGGGGGCTCAGTTTTAATCAGAGGAAGTGACTGTCAGCTCTAAGCACAGATTCAGTTCAGTTCAGTTCAGTCGCCCAGTCATATTCGACTCTTTGTGACCCCATGAACTGCAGCACGCCAGGCCTGCTTGTCTATCACCAACTCCCGGAGTCCACCCAAACCCACATCCATCGAGTCAGTGATGCCATCCAACCATCTCATACTCTGTCGTCCCCTTCTCTCCTGCCCTCAATCTTTCCCAACATCAGTGTCTTTTCCAGTGAGTTAGCTCTTCACATCAAGTGGCCAAAGTATTGGAGCTTTAGCTTCAACATCAGTCTTTCCAATGAACACCCAGGACTGATCTCCTTTAGGATGGACTGGTTGGATCTCCTTGCAGTCCAAGGAACTCTCAAGAGTCTTCTCCAACACCACAGTCCAAAAGCATCAATTCTTCAGCACTCAGCTTTCTTGTAGTTCAACTCTCATATCCATACATGACCACTGGAAAAACCATAGCCTTGACTAGATGGACCTTTGTTGGCAAAGTAATATCTCTGCTTTTTAATATGCTGTCTAGGTCGGTCATAACTTTCCTTCCAAGGAGTAAGTGTCTTTTAATTTCATGACTACAATCACCATCTGCAGTGATTTTGGAGCCCAGAAAAATAAAGTGAGCCACTGTTTCCACTGTTTCCCCATCTATTTGCCATGAAGTGATGGGACCAGATACCATGATCTTAGTTTTCTGAATGTTGAGGCTTCAACCAACTTTTTCACTCTCCTCTTTCATTTTCACCAAGAGGCTCTTTAGTTCTTTGCTTTCTGCCATAAGGGTGGTGTCATCAGCATATCTGAGGTTATTGATATTTCCCATGACAATCTTGATTCCAGCTTGTGCTTCATCCAGCCCAGCTTTTTTCATGATCTACTCTGCATATAAGTGATTTATTTTATGCAGGGTGACAATATACAGCCTTGACATACTCCTTTTTTGATTTGGAAACAGCCTTTTATTCCATGTCCAGTTCTAACTGTTGCTTCTTGACCTGCATACAGATTTCTCAGGAGGCAGGTCAGGTGGTCTGGTATTCCCATCTCTTTCAGAATTTTCCACAGTTTATTGTGATCCACACAGTCAAAGGCTTTGGTGTAGTCAATAAAGCAGAAGTAGATGTTTTTCTAGAACATTTTTGCTTTTTTCATGATCCAACAGATGTTGGCAATTTGATCTCTGCTTCCTCTAGCTTGTCTAAATCCGCCTTGAACATCTGGAAGCTCACGGTTCATGTACTATTAAAGCCTGGCTTGGAGAATTTTGAGCATTATTTTGTTAGCGTGTGAGATGAGTGCAATTGTGCAGTAGCTTGAACATTCTTTGGCATTGCCTTTCTTTGGGATTGGAATGAAAACTGACCTTTTCCAGTTCTGTGGCCACTGCTGAGTTTTCCAAATTTGCTGGCATATTAAGTGTAGCACTTTCACAACATCATCTTTCAGGATTTGAAATAGCTCAACTGGAATTCCATCACCTCCGCAAGCTTTGTTCGTAGTGATACTTCATAAGGCCCACTTGACTTCACATTCCAGGATGTCTGCCTCTAGGTGAGTGATCACACCATCATGATTATCTGGTCATAAAGATTTTTTTTGTATAGTTCTGTGTATTCTTGCCACCTCTTCTTAATATCATCTGCTTCTGTTAGGTTCATACCATTTCTGTCCTTTATTGTGCTCATCTTTGCATGAAACCTTCCCTTGGTATCTCGAATTTTCTTGAAGAAGTCTCTAGTCTTTCTCATTCTATTGTTTTCCTCTATTTCTTTGTATTGATTACTGAGGAAGACTTTCTTACCTTTCCTTTTTATTCTTTAGAACTCTGCATTCAGATGGGTATATCTTTCCTTTTCTGCTTTGCATTTTGCTTCTCTTCTTTTCCCAGCTATTTGTAAGGCCTCCTCAGACAACCATTTTGCCTTTTTACATTTCTTTTTCTTGGGGATGGTCTTAGTCACTGCCTCCTGTACAATGTCACAAACCTCCATCCATAGTTCTTCAGGCACTAGACCATTCAGGTATGTCCTAAATCAAATCCCTTATGATTATACAGTAGAAGTAACAAACAGATTCAAGGAATTAGATCTGATAGAGTGCTTAAAGAACTATGGACAAAGGTTTGCGACAAGGCTGTATATTGTCACCCTGCTTATTTAACTTATATGCAGGGTACATCATGCAAAATGCCAGGCTGGATGCAGTGCAAGTTGGAATCAAGAATGTCACAAGAAATATCAATAACCTCAGATACACAGATGAGACTGCTTTTATGGCAGAAAGTGAAGAACTAAAGAGCCTCTTGATGAAGGTGAAAGAGGAGAGTGAAAAAGTTGGCTTAAGACTCAACATTCAAAAAATGAAGATCATAGCATCCAGTCCCATCACTTCATGGCTAATAGCTGGGGAAACAATGAAAACAGTGACAGACTTTATTTTTTGTGGCCTCCAAAATCACTGCAGATGGTGACTGTAGCCATAAAATTAAAAGACGCTTGCTCCTTGGAAGAAAAATTATGACCAACCTAGACAGCATGTTAAAAAGCATAAATATTACTTTGCCGACAATGGTCCATCTAGTCAAAGCTATGGTTTTTCCAGTAGTCATGTATGGATGTGAGAGTTGGACTACATAGAAAGCTGAGCACTGAAGAATTGATGCCTTTGAACTGTGGTGTTGGAGAACTCTTGAGAGTCCCTTGGACTGCAAGGAGATCCAACCAGTTCATCCTAAGGAAATCAGTCTTGAATATTCATTGGAAGGATTTATGCTAAAGCTGAAACTCCAAATCTTTGGCCACCTGATGTGAAGAACTGACTCATTGGGAAAGATCCTGAATCTGGGCAAGACTGAAGGTAGAAGGAGAAGGGGATGACAGAGGATGAGATGGTTGGATGGCATCATTTACTCAATGGTCATGAGTTTCAGGAAGCTCTGGGAGTTGGTGATTGGCAGGGAGGCCTGGCATGCTGCAGTCCATGGGATCACAAAGAGTCGGACACGACTGGGTGACTGAACTGAACTGAACTGATAAGAACACAGTGCTTGACACTTGAACTAAGTATAATGCTAGTATACTTGAACTAAGTATAACCATTAAAAATAACAAAAGTGTGGGAGGTGGGGCAGTTTTACTTACGTAGTTTCCAAATTTATTCTTTAAGACTATCATAACCTCAATGACATTACCAAGCATACACACACACACGCACACACACACACATACACACTATAGTCCAGTCTCAGTTATAAATACAGATCCAGAGGTTCTAACTCCAATATGTGGCACTTGAATTCAACAATGTATTAACACTCAACACCATGATCAGGTAAGGTTTGTTTCAGGGGGTTATGAGTATGTTCTCAGGTTAATATAATTGAAACCGAAACCAAAATAGCAACATGTTAATTAAAACTGAAACACAGAAACATTCCCAAAATGTAACAAACAATGCAATTAAAGAGAGGCTAGCAGTTCCCTAAAATGAGAAGAAAATATTAATATATTTCAACTTTTGTTTAAAAAATACAGTTATTGTTTTAAAATATTAAGCATAAACAAGTAAGTAATTGGAGAAGGAAACAGCAACCCACTCCAATATCCTTGCTTGGAGAATCCCATGGACAGAGGAGCCTAGCAAGCTACAGTCCATGGGATTGCAAGAGTTGTACACCTCTTAGCAACCTATACAACAAACCACCACCAAGTAATAGGGCTTCTCTGGTGGCTCAGTGGTATAGAATCTGCCTGCCAATGAAGAAGATGAAGTTTCAGTCCCTGGGTCTGGAAGATCCCCTGGAGAAGGAAATGGCAACCCACTCCAGTATTCTTTCCTGGGAATCCCATGGACAGAGGAACCTGGAGGGCTGTGGTCCATAGGGTCTCAAAAGTAGATCACAACTCAGCGACTAAACAACACCAATAGCACAAAGTAAGTAATACGGCCTTCCAGTCTCACTTCTTAGAACCACTATTAAAATTTTATATATTTTCCTCCAGGGCTTTTTTCTTCAATCTTTAAAAAGTTATATTAATTAACACAGTAATGTAAAAATTAAAATATTCTAACAATGTGTGTGTATGTGTGTTAGTTGCTTAGTCGTGTCCAACTCTTTGCAACCCCATAGACCATAGTCCACCAGGTCCCTCTGTCCATGGGATTCTCCAGGCAAGAACACTGGAGCCGATTGCCATTTCTTTCTCCAAAAGAAACTATAGAAAGAAAGAAAGTGATACACTGAGATAAAAAGTAAAAATTTCTCTTGCTCCCTCCTACTATTACTTCACACAAGTTACTTTTAACAAAAGTTCACAAACTGATATACATATTTCCTTTATATAAACTTCTGCTTTATATAAATATGTACTTGATATGCAAATCTAATTTTGTTAAATATATGATATCTAATATAATCTATAAATGTGCATATATACAGATAATATATGTATATATACTTATATATGTGTCTTGCTTTTTTCACTGAATTTTGAATCTGAATGGTTTATAAGGCTGAATTAGAGAAGCCCAGCTAAATATACAAAGCCAGGAAATTCCTTGGTGGTCCAGTAATTACGACTCTGCAGTTCCATTGCAGGGGCCCAGGTTTGGTCCCTGGTCCAGAAACTAAATCCCACAAGTTGCTTGGCACAGTCAAAATATGTTTATAAATAAATAAATACATACATACATACATACATACATATATATATATATATATATATATATATATATATATATACATATGTGTATGTGTATATATATATATGAAATCAGTTAGACCGCTACAGTTCTTTCCCACAGAGGAAGAGCTTACCTAGAAGACTTACTGCAGAGATACAAGAGAACATGCCTGGATCTAAGAAGGAACAAATAAAGGATTAATACAGTCTTCTCTAATCTCACCAATCAGATAAGTCATACAGACTCTCAAACTTCCATGTGTCATTAGGAGAGAGGGAAATATGCAAACCATTTTCCCAACATTCATTCTTATCGGATAAATATTCTTATTTCTTGGGCCAAGACCGGAAGGTGGGGAGGCCTAAATGAATCCAATTACACAGGACACAGGATATAACATGAAAATACCACAACTTAGTTAATCATTTGCTTATGAATAAATTTTATTACTGCAAATATTGCTGCAGTAAACAGTTGGATAATGAATGTTCTGGAATAAGATTCCTAAAAGTAGAATTGCTAAGTCACAGTGCATATACACTTTTATTTTTATGTATTGCTTCACATTTTAATTTGAAAACTAAACCAAACACATGGTGTCAACAGTTGCAGAAGCACAGCAGAGGAGGAAGCCAAAAAGCAAAAAGCTCCTTCAGTACTTTTACTGGCAACCACAAAACTCTAACATTTGTTACATCACTATTTTCTTGATTTATCCAAAAATGACCCTGTCTACTGTTTCCTCACTATGAATAAATGGAGATGACATATCATATTCCACAGTGAGAAAATGTAATATTGCAATATATAATTCTCATCTATTTAATTTAGATATTTAAATAATTTTAATAAAATTACAATAAGTGACCTTACATAACTGGATCTTCATATACAAAAGAATGAACTAGAACATCTACCTCATACCATGTACAAATATTAACTTGAATGAGACAAATACCTAAATGCAAGAGCTAAAACTACAAAACCTTAGTAAAAAACGTAAGTATAAGTCGTTGCAACCTTGGATTAGGCAACAATTTCTTAGATATGACACCTACAGCACAAGCAACCAGAAATAAATAAAAAAGTAATAATACAGCTTCATCAAAACTAAAAACCTTTGTACACTAAGGGATACTATCAATAAAATGAAAACGCAACCAAAGAATGGGAGAAAATACATGCAAACCATATATTATATGAAGAAGGTCTTATATCCAGAAAATACAAGAAAGCCTTACAACTGAACAATAAATATGAACAGCAATTTTAAAAATAAGCAAAGTTTTTGAATACATGTTTTCCTGATTAAAAAAATATGCCAGAGGAGCCAAGATGGCAGAGGAATAGGACGGGGAGACCACTTTCTCCCCTACAAATTTATCGAAAGAACAATTCAGCACAGAGCAAACTTTACAAAACAACTTCTGATCGCTAACTGAGGACATCAGAAGCCCAGAAAAGCAGCCCACTGTCTTCAAAAGGAGGTAGGACAAAATATAAAAGATAAAAAGAGAGACAAAAGACCTAGGGACGGAGACCCGTCCCGGGAAGGGAGTCTTAATAGAGGAAGTTTCCAAACACCAGGAAACCCTCCCACTGGCGGGTCTGGGGGAAGTTTTCGAATATCGGAGGGCAACCTAACTGGGAGGAAAATAAATAAAACCCACAGATTACATGCCTAAAAGCAACTCCCAGCAGAAAAGTACCCCAGACACCCACATCCGCCACCAGCAAGTGGGGGCGGAATGGAGAGGAGCAGGCGGCATTGCTTAGGGTAAGGACCGGGCCCAAGTGCCCTAAGGGCAATCGGAGGGAGCTTTTGTGAGAAACCAACTTAAACTGTGGGACAGCAAAAGAGAGAGAGAAAAAATTAACCAGCCCGAACACACTGCCAGCGTTTGCAGAACAAAGGGTCTGAGCAAGTCCCGAGGAGCTAGCCGGCTGCGGACCGGCCCAGCCCTTCCGGAGGCAGCAGGCAGGGGGGAGGGGAAAGGGGCAGGCTTGGCCCCAAGGACTGCATCCCCTACCACACTGCAAACAGGCCTCCAGTTTCCAACCAAAGATTTCCTGAAATTCTGGATGGCCAACATCTGCCGGGAGGGTCGCGGCTAAACATAGGGCGCACGCACCCGACCGGGGCTAGCTAAAACTGAGGCTGGGACTACTGAGGGGAGAAGGCGCGCCGCACCCTGGGAGAGTGTGCCCGTCAAGCCCCTGGCTGCCTGAGCTGCTCGCCGGGGAAGGAACAAAACGCAGGCACAGCGGAGTCCGCGCTTTTGTGGAATATCCGAAAACTGGAACCGCACACCATGCAGGGCACGCTCCATATAGAGCAGCCGGGAGCCTGAGCAGCGTAGACGGGGAAAGCAGTTCCCCTCCCTCCCCGCAGCACGACGGAACTAGCGAACCTGAACAAGAGACCACTTCCGCCCGCCTGTGTCAGGGCGGAAATTAGGCACTGAAGAGACGGGCAAATAGAAGCCAAATAAACAAAGGGAACCGCTTCAGAAGGGACCGGTGCAACAGATTAAAATCCCGGTAGATAACATCGACTAAGGGGCCTGTAGAGATCGAGAAGTGTAAGCTGGAATGAGGAGCTATCTGAAACTGAACTGAACCCACACTGACAGCATCAGCTTCAGAGAAATTCCTAGATATATTTTTACCTTTTTTTTTAATTAAAAAACTTTTTTTTCTTTTCTTTTTTATTTTTTCTCTTTTATTTTCTTTTAAAATTCCCTATTACTCCCCCGTTACTCCTTAACTTTCATTTTCATATATTTTTACAATTTTTTTAATTAGGAAAAAAATTTTTTTCTTTTTTTTTTCTTTTTCTTTTTTCTTTTCTTTTTTTCTTTTATTTTTCTCTTATTTTCTTTTAAAGTCCTCTATTACTCCTCTACTACTCCTTAATTTTCATTTTCATTTCACTATAACCTTGCAAAAAAAAAGAGAGAAGCCCTATTTTTAAATCAAACTTCATATATATTTCTAAAATTTTTTCTGTTTTTGTTTTTAATATTGTATTCTTAAGAGTCTAACCTCTACTCTAGATTTTTCATCTTTGTTTTTCAGTATGTTATATATATTTTGGACATTTAAGAATCCAATATTCAGTTCCCATTTTTACTCAGGAGTGTGTTGATTATTCTCTCCCAATCTTGACTCTCTGTTTTCTACCTCAGAACACCTCTATTTCCTCGTTTCCCCTTCTCTTCCCAATCCAATTCTGTGAATCTTTGTGGGTGTCTGGGCTATGGAGGACACTCTGGGAACAGACAACTTCGTAGATCTGTCTCTCTCCTCTTGAGTCCCCCTTTTTCTCCTCCTGCTCATCTCTATCTCACTCCTCCCTCTCCTCTTTTTCATGTAACTCTGTGAACCTCTCTGGGTGTCCCTCACGGTGGAGAATCTTTTCACCATTAACCTAGAAGTTTTATTATCAGTGTTGTATATTTGGAGAAGTCTTAAGACTACTGGAAGAATAAAACTGAAATCCAGAGGCAGGAGACTTAAGCCCAAAACCTGAGAACACCAGAAAACTCCTGACACACGGAACATTAAGTAATAAGAGACCATCCAAAAGCCTCCATACCTACACTGAAACCAACCACCACCCAAGAGCCAGTAAGTTTCAGAGCAAGACATATCATGCAAATTCTCCAACAACACAGGAACATAGCCCTGAGCGTCAACTTACAGGCTGCCCAAGGTCACACCTAACACATAGACCCGTCTCAAAACTCATTACTGGGCACTCCATTGCACTCCAGAGAGAAGAAATCCAGTTCCACGCACCAGAACACTGACGCAAGCTTCCCTAACCAGGAAACCTTGACAAGCCAATCATCCAACCCCACCCACTGGGTAAAACCTCCAAATAAAAAGGAACCACAGACCTCCAGAATACAGAAAGCCCACTCTAGATACAGCAATCTAAACAAGATGAAAAGGCAAAGAACTACCCAACAGGTAAAGGAACATGAAAAATGCCCACCAAGCCAAACAAAAGAGGAGGAGATAGGGAATCTACCTGAAAAAGAATTTAGAACAATGAGAATAAAAATGATCCAAAATCTTGAAAACAAAATGGAGTTACAGATAAATAGCCTGGAGACAAAGATTGGGAAGATGCAAGAAATGTTTAATAAGGACCTAGAAAAAATATAAAAGAGTCAATTTAAAATGAATAATGCAATAAATGAGATAAAAAACACTCTGGAGGGAACCAAGAGTAGAATAACGGAGACAGAAGATAGGATAAGTGAGGTAGAAGATAAAATGGTGGAAATAAATGAAGCAGAGAAGAAAAAAGAAAAAAGAATCAAAAGAAATGAGGACAACCTCAGGGACCTCTGGGACAATGAGAAATGTCCCAACATTTGAATCATAGGAGTCCCAGAAGAAGAAGACAAAAAGAAAGGCCATGAGAAAATACTCGAGGAGATAATAGCTGAAAACTTCCCTAAAATGGGGAAGGAAATAGCCACCCAAGTCCAAGAAACCCAGAGAGTCCCAAACAGGATAAACCCAAGGCGAAACACCCCAAGACACATATTAAATTAACAAAGATCAAACACAAAGAACAAATACTAAAAGCAGCAAGGGAGAAACAACAAATAACACACAAAGGGATTCCTATAAGGATAACAGCTGATCTATCAATAGAAACCTTCCAGGCCAGAAGGGAATGGCAGGACATACTGAAAGTAATGAAAGAGAATAACCTACAACCTAGATTACTGTACCCAGCAAGGATCTCATTCAGATATGAAGGAGAATTCAAAAGCTTTACAGACAAGCAAAAGCTGAGAGAATTCAGCACCACCAAACCAGCTCTTCAACAAATGCTAAAGGATCTTCTCTAGACAGGAAACGCAGAAAGGTTGTATAAACGTGAAGCCAAAACAACAAAGTAAATGGCAACGGGACCATACCTATCAATAATTACCTTAAATGTAAATGGGTTGAATGCCCCAACCAAAAGACAAATACTGGCTGAATGGATACAAAAACAAGACCCCTATATATGCTGTCTACAAGAGACCCACCTCAAAACCAGAGACACATACAGATTAAAAGTGAAGGGCTGGAAAAAAATATTACACGCAAACAGAGAACAAAAGAAAGTCAGAGTCGCAATACTCATATCAGATAAAATAGACTTTCAAATAAAGGCTGTGAAAAGAGACAAAGAAGGACACTACATAATGATCAAAGGATCAATCCAAGAAGATGATATAACAATTATAAATATACACGTACCCAACATAGGAGCACAGCAATATGTAAGGCAAACGCTAACGAGTATGAAAGAGGAAATTAATAGTAACACAATAATAGTGGGAGACTTTAATACCCCACTCACACCTATGGATAGATCAAATAAACAGAAAATTAACAAGGAAACACAAACTTTAAATGACACAATGGACCAGCTAGACCTAATTGATACCTATAGGGTATTTCACCCCAAAACAATCAACTTCACCTTTTTCTCAAGTGCACATGGAACCTTCTCCAGAATAGATCACATCCTGGGCCATAAATCTAGTCTTGGTAAATTCAAAAAGATTGAAATCATTCCAGTCATCTTTTCTGACCACAGTGCAGTAAGATTAGATCTCAATTACAGGGGAAAAAATTGTTAAAAATTCCAACATATGGAGGCTAAATAACACGCTTCTGAATAACCAACAAATCATAGAAGAAATCAAAAAAGAAATCAAAATATGCATAGAAATGAATGAAAATGAAAACACAACAACCCAAAACCTATGGGACACTATAGAAGCAGAGCTAAGGGGAAGGTTCATAGCATTACAGGCTTACCTCAAGAAACAAGAAAAAAGTCAAATAAATAACCTAACTCTACACCTAAAGCAACTAGAGAAGGAAGAAATGACGAACCCCAGGGTAGGTAGAAGGAAGGAAATCTTAAAAATTAGGGCAGAAATAAATGCAAAAGAAACTAAAGAGACCATAGCAAAAATCAACAAAGCTAAAAGCTGGTTTTTTGAAAAAATAAACAAAATTGACAAACCATTAGCAAGACTAATTAAAAAACGAAGGGAGAAGAGACAAATTAACAAAATTAGAAATGAAAATGGAGAGGTCACAACCGTCAACACTGAAATCCAAAGGATCAAAAGAGACTACTACCAGCAGCTCTATGCCAATAAAATGGACAACTTGGAAGAAATGGACAAATTCTTAGAAAAGTATAACTTTCCAAAACTGAACCAGGAAGAAATAGAAGATCTTAACAAACCCATCACAAGCAAGGAAATCGAAACTGTAATCAGAAATCTTCCAGCAAACAAAAGCCCAGGACCAGATGGCTTCACAGCTGAATTCTACCAAAAATTTAGAGAAAAGCTAACATCTATCTTACTCAAACTCTTCCAGAAAATTGCAGAAGAAGGTAAACTTCCAAACTCATTCTATGAGGCCACCATCACCCTAATTCCAAAACCAGACAAAGATGCCACAAAAAAAGAAAACTACAGGTCAATATCACTGATGAACATAGATGCAAAAATCCTTAACAAAATTCTAGCAAACAGAATCCAACAACATATTAAAAAAATCATACACCATGACCAAGTGGGCTTTATCCCAGGAATGCAAGGATTCTTTAATATCTGCAATTCAATCAATGTAATACACCACAGTAACAAATTGAAAGATAAAACCCATATGATTATCTCAATAGATGCAGAGAAAGTCTTTGACAAAATTCAACACTCATTTATGATTAAAACTCTCCAGAAAGCAGGAATAGAAGGAACATACTTTAACATAATAAAAGCTATGTATGACAAACCCACAGGAAGCATTAACCTCAATGGTGAAAAATTGAAAGCATTTCCTCTGAAATCAGGAACAAGACAAGGGTGCCCACTCTCACCACTACTATTCAACATAGTTTTGAAAGTTTTGGCCACAGCAATCAGAGCAGAAAAAGAAGTGAAAGGAATCCAGATAGGAAAAGAAGAATTGAAACTCCCGCTGTTTGCAGATGACATGATCCTCTACATAGAAAACCCTAAAGACTCTACCAGAAAATTACTAGAGCTAATCAATGAATATAGTAAAGTTTCAGGATATAAAATTAACACACAGAAATCCCTTACATTCCTATGTACTAACAATGAAAAACCAGAGAGAGAAATTAAGGAAACAATATCATTCACCATTGCAACAAAAAGAATAAAATACTTAGGAGTATATCTACCTAAAGAAACAAAAGACCTATACACAGAAAACTATGAAACACTGATGAAAGAAATCAAAGAGGACACAAACAGATGGAGAAACATACGGTGTTCATGGATTGAAAGAATCAATATTGTCAAAATGGCTATTCTACCCAAAGCAATCTATAGATTCAATGCAATCCCTATTAAGCTACCAACAGTACTTTTCACAGAACTAGAACAAATAATTTCACAATTTGTATGGAAATACAAAAAGCCTCGAATAGCCAAAGTAATCTTGAGAAAGAAGAATGGAACTGGAGGAATCAACCTGCCTGACTTCAGACTCTACTACAAAGCCACAGTCATCAAGACAGTATGGTACTGGCACAAAGATAGAAGTATAGACTAATGGAACAGAATAGAAAGCCCAGAGATGAATCCACGAACCTATGGACACCTTATCTTCGACAAAGGAGGCAAGGATATACAATGGAAAAAAGACAATCTCTTTAACAAGTGGTGCTGGAAAAACTAGTCAACCACTTGTAAAAGAATGAAACTAGAACACTTTCTAACACCATACACAAAAATAAATTCAAAATGGATTAAAGATCTAAATGTAAGACCAGAAACTATAAAACTACTAGAGGAGGATATAGGCAAAACACTCTCTGACATAAATCACAGCAGGATCCTCTATGACCCACCTCCCAGAATATTGGAAATAAAAGCAAAAATAAACAAATGGGACCTAATGAAAATTAAAAGCTTTTGCACAACAAAGGAAACTATAAGTAAGGTGAAAAGACAAACCTCAGATTGGGAGAAAATAATAGCAAACAAAGCAACAGACAAAGGATTAATCTCAACAATATAAAAGCAAATCCTGAAGCTCAATTCCAGAAAAATAAATGACCCAATCAAAAAATGGGCCAAAGAACTAAATAGACATTTCTCCAAAGAAGACATACAGATGGCTAACAAACACATGAAAAGATGCTCAACATCACTCATCATCAGAGAAATGCAAATCAAAACCACAATGAGGCACCATTACACGCCAGTCAGGATGGCTGCTATCTAAAAGTCTACAAGCAATAAATGCTGGAGAGGGTGTGGAGAAAAGGGAACCCTCTTACACTGTTGGTGGGAATGCAAACTAGTACAGCCGCTATGGAGAACAGTGTGGAGATTTCTTTAAAAACTGGAAATAGAACTGCCATATGACCCAGCAATACCACTTCTGGGCAAACACAACAAGGAAACCTGATCTGAAAGAGACACGTGCACCCCAATGTTCATCGCAGCACTGTTTATAATAGCCAGGACATGGAAGCAATCTAGATGCCCATTAGCAGATGAATGGATAAGGAAGCTGTGGTACATATACACCATGGAATATCACTCAGCCGTTAAAAAGAATTCATTTGAATCAGTTCTAATGAGATGGATGAAACTGGAGCCCATTATACAGAGTGAAGTAAGCCAGAAAGATAAAGAACATTAGAGCATACTAACACATATACATGGAATTTAGAAAGATGATAATGATAACCCTATATGCAAAACAGAAAAAGAGACACAGAAGTACAGAACAGATTTTTGGACTCTGTGGGAGGAGAGGGTAGGATGTTTCGAGAGAACAGCATCGAAACATGGATATTATCTATAGTGAAACAGATCACCAGCACAGGTTGGATGCATGAGACAAGTGCTCCGGCCTGGTGCACTGGGAAGACCCAGAGGGATTGGGTAGAGTGGGAGGTGGGAGGGGGGATGGGGATGGGGAATACATGTAAATCCATGACTGATTCATGTCAATATATGACAAGACCCACTGTGGTATTGTAAAGTGATTAGCCTCCAACTAATAAAAATAAATAGAAAAAAATAAAAGAAAGAAATTACCTGGACAGAACCAAAAAAAACAAAAAAACAAAAAGCAGCTAAAAATTCCCCCTAATTGGCATGAGGAAACTTCCAGGAATTATGTATATGTTCATTATGTTGATTCTATATGTATCTATGTCAAAACATCAAACTATATGCTTTAAATAGGCACAGTCTATTGTATATTAATTAACACTGATCCAGGTAAAGAATGCCACATGTGAGGTAGGGGTGCAAGGGAAGGGGTGGTAGGAGATTAAATGCAGGATAAAATGTGCATAGATTAGAAGGAGTTGTCAGAATTTTGAAGGACATGGTAAAAGGAATAAATCTCCTGGGAATGTGACTGATCAAGACTGCTGTTAAAATAAACCTGGAACTATTTAAAAAAAAAAATATATATATATATATATATATATATATATATATATATATATATATGCCAATGGTCAATTAGTATATGAAAAAATGCTTACTATCATTAGCCATCAATGAAATGCAAATAAAAACTACCACAAAAGGAATTCTAGGGGAGGAGCCAAGATGGCGGAGGAGTAGGACGGAGAAACCATTTTCTCTCCTAGAAATTCATCAAAAGAATAACTGAAGGCAGAGCAAACTTCACAAAACAACTTCTGATCGCTAGCTGAGGTCATCAGGCGCCCAGGAAAGCAGCCCATTGTCTTCGAAAGGAGGTAGGACAAAATATAAAAGATAAAAAGTGAGTCAAAAGAGCTAAGGACGGAGATCCGTCCCAGGAAGGGTCTTAATAGAGGACGTTCCCAGACACCGGGAAACCCTCGCACTGGTGGGCCTGGGGGAAGTGTTTGAATCTCAGAGTTTGACTCTGACTGGGAGGGATACAATAAATAAACCCACAGTTTACGAGCTTAAAAGCAACTCCCAGCAGAAAAGTACCTCAGACGCCCGCATCCGCCACCAGCAAGTGGGGGCTGAACGGAGAGGAGCGGGCAGCACTACTTGGGGCAGGGTCCGGGCCTGAGTGCCCTGAGGACAATCGGAGGGAGCTTTTTTGAGTTCCCAGCTTGAACTGTGGGAGAGCAAAAGAGAGAGAGAAAATTAACCGGCCCGAACACACTGCACACTGCCGGCCGTTCGCAGAACAAAGGGACCGAGAAAGTCCTGAGAAGAGCTCGCAGGCTGCGGACCGGCCCAGCCCCGCCAGAGGCAGGAGGCAGGGGGGAGGGGAAGGGGGCAGGCTCGGTCCTAAGGACCGCATCCCCTACCGCACTGCAAACAGGCCTTCACCTTCTAATAAAAGACCTCCCAAGATTCTGGATGGTCGACATCCGCCGGGAGGGTCGTGGCTAGACACGGTACACGCGCCCGGCCGGTGCGGACGGGGATTGGGGCTGGGGACGTGGAGGGCAGAAGGCGCACGCACCCAACTGGCGCGGGCGGAAACCGAGGCTGGGATCGCGCAGGGCGGAAGACGCGCCGCACCCGGGGAGAGAGCACCCGACAAGCGCCTGGCTGCCTGAGCCACTCGGGCGGCATAGGGACAAAACGCAGGCGCTGCTTTGGGTTCCGCGCTTTTGTGAATCACCCGAGGGCTGGAACCGCGCACAGCGTGGGGCGCGCTCCATGCAGAGCAGCCGGGAGCCTGAGCAGCCCAGACGGAGAAAATAGCGCCGGCCCCTCCCTGCAGGGCCAGTCCCTCCTCGCAACACGAGGGAACTAGCTACCTGAATAAGAATCCACCTCCGCCCGCCTGTGTCAGGGCGGAAATTAGGCGCGGAAGAAACCGGCAACAGAAGCCAAATAAACAAAGGGAACCACTTCAGAAGGGACCGGTGCAACAGATTAAATCCCTGAACAAAACACCGACTTCACCGGAAGGGCCTGTAGATATCGAGAAAGTGTAAGCTGGAACGAGGAGATATCTGAAACTGAGCCGAACCCACACTGACCACAACAGCTCCAGAGAAATTCCTAGATATATTTTTTCTTTTTCTTTTTCTTTTTTTTTAAGTAAGAAAAAAAAAATTTTTTTTCTTTTTTCTCTTTTATTTTCCTTTAAAATTCCCTATTACTCCCCCATTACTCCTTAACTTTCATTTTCATAGATTTTTATGATTTTTTTAATTAGGTAAAACAATTTTTTTTTTCTCTTTTTTTTCCCTCATTTTCTTCTTTTTCTTCTTCTTTTTATTTCCTTTCTTTTTTCTTCTTCTCTTCTATTTTCTATTTTTCTTTTTCTCTTATTTCTTTTAAGGTCCTCTAGTACTCCTCTTACTACTCCTTAATTTTCATTTTCAATACACTATAACCTTACAGGAAAAAGGGGGGGGGGGGGGAAGAAGAGAAGCCCTATTTTTAATCCAAACTTCATATATATTACTAAAATTTTTTTTGTATGTTTTGGTTTTTGGTTTTAATATAGTATTTTTAAGAGTCTAACCTCTACTCTAGATTTTTAATTTTTGTTTTTCAGTATATGATATAAATTGTGAACATTTAAGAATCCAATATTCAGCTCTCATTTTTATTCAGGAGTGTGTTGATTATTCTCTCCCAATCTTGACTCTCTGTTTTCTACCTCAGAACACCTCATTTCCTCGTTTCCCCTTCTCTTCCCAATCCAATTCTGTGAATCTTTGTGGGTGTCTGGGCTATGGAGGACACTCTGGGAACAGACAACTTCGTAGATCTGTCTCTCTCCTCTTGAGTCCCCCTTTTTCTCCTCCTGCTCATCTCTATCTCCCTCCTCCCTCTCCTCTTCCTCCTGTAACTCTGTGAACCTCTCTGGGTGTCCCTAACGGGGGAGAAACTTTTCACCATTAACCTAGAAGTTTTATTATCAGTGCCGTATGGTTGGAGAAGTCCTGAGACTACAGGAAGAATAAACCTGAAATCCAAAGGCAGGAGACTTAAGCCCAAAACCTGAGAACACCAGAAAACTCCTGACTACATGGATCTTTAAGTAATAAGTGACCATCCAAAAGCCTCCATACCTACACTGAAACCAACCACCACCCAAGAGCCAATAAGTTTTAGACCAAGACATGCCACGCAAATTCTCCACCAACGCAGGAACATAGCCCTGAGCGTCAACATACAGACTGCCCAAGGTCACACCTAACACATAGACCCTTCTCAAAACTCATTACTGGGCACTCCATAGCTCTCCAGAGAGAAGAAATCCAGTTCCACGCACCAGAACACTGACGCAAGCTTCCCTAACCAGGAAACCTTGACAAGCCAATCGTCTAACCCCACCTACTGGGTAAAACCTCCACAATAAAAAGGAACTACAGACCTCCAGAATACAGAAAGCCCACTCTAGATACAGCAATCTAAACAAGATGAAAAGGCAAAGAATTACCCAACAGGTAAAGGAACATGAAAAAAGCCCACCAAGTCAAACAAAAGAGGAGGAGATAGGGAATCTACCTGAAAAAGAATTTAGAACAATGAGAATAAAAATGATCCAAAATCTTGAAAGCAAAATGGAGTTACAGATAAATAGCCTGGAGACAAAGATTGAAAAGATGCAAGAAATGTTTAATAAAGACCTAGAAGAAATAAAAAGGAGTCAATTAAAAATGAATAATGCAATAAATGAGATCAAAAACACACTGGAGGGAACCAAGAGTAGAATAACAGAGACAGAAGATAGGATAAGTGAGGTAGAAGATAGAATGGTGGAAATAAATGAAGCAGAGAGGAAAAAAGAAAAAAGGATCAAAAGAAATGAGGACAACCTCAGGGACCTCTGGGACAATGTGAAACGCCCCAATATTTGAATCATAGGAGTCCCAGAAGAAGAAGACAAAAAGAAAGGCCATGAGAAAATACTCGAGGAGATAATAGCTGAAAACTTCCCTAAAATGGGGAAGGAAATAGCCACCCAAGTCCAAGAAACCCAGAGAGTCCCAAACAGGATAAACCCAAGGCAAAACACCCCAAGACACATATTAAATTAACAAAGATCAAACACAAAGAACAAATACTAAAAGCAGCAAGGGAGAAACAACAAATAACACACAAAGGGATTCCTATAAGGATAACAGCTGATCTATCAATAGAAACCCTCCAGGCCAGAAGGGAATGGCAGGACATACTGAAAGTAATGAAAGAGAATAACCTACAACCTAGATTACTGTACCCAGCAAGGATCTCATTCAGATATGAAGGAGAATTCAAAAGCTTTACAGACAAGCAAAAGCTGAGAGAATTCAGCACCACCAAACCAGCTCTTCAACAAATGCTAAAGGATCTTCTCTAGACAGGAAATGCAGAAAGGTTGTATAAACGTGAAGCCAAAACAACAAAGTAAATGGCAACGGGTCCACACCTGTCAATAATTACCTTAAATGTAAATGGGTTGAATGCCCCAACCAAAAGACAAATACTGGCTGAATGGATACAAAAACAAGACCCCTATATATGCTGTCTACAAGAGACCCACCTCAAAACCAGAGACACATACAGACTAAAAGTGAAGGGCTGGAAAAAAATATTTCATGAAAACGGAGACCAAAAGAAAGCAGGAGTCGCAATACTCATATCAGATAAAATAGACTTTCAAATGAAGGATGTGAAAAGAGACAAAGAAGGACACTACATAATGATCAAACGATCAATCCAAGAAGAAGATATAACAATTATAAATATATATGCACCCAACATAGGAGCACCGCAATATGTACGGCAAATGCTAACAAGTATGAAAGAGGAAATTAATAGTAACACAATAATAGTGGGAGACTTTAATACCCCACTCACAACTATGGATAGATCAAATAAACAGAAAATCAATAAGGAAACACAAACTTTAAATGATACAATGGACCAGCTACTCCTAATTGATATCTATAGGACATTTCACCCCAAAACAATCAACTTCACCTTTTTCTCAAATGCACACGGAACCTTCTCCAGAATAGATCACATCCTGGGCCATAAATCTGGTCTTGGAAAATTCAAAAAAATTGAAATCATTCCAGTCATCTTTTCTGACCACAGTGCAGTAAGATTAGATCTCAATTACAAGAAAAAAATTGTTAAAAATTCCAACATATGGAGGCTAAATAACACGCTTCTGAATAACCAACAAATCATAGAAGAAATCAAAAAAGAAATCAAAATATGTAGAGAAACGAATGAAAATGAAAACACAACAACCCAAAACCTATGGGACACTGTAAAAGCAGTGCTAAGGGGAAGGTTCATAGCATTACAGGCTTACCTCAAGAAACAAGAAAAAAGTCAAATGAATAACCTAACTCTACACCTAAAGCAATTAGAGAAGAAAGAAATGACGAACCCCAGGGTTAGCAGAAGGAAAGAAATCTTAAAAATTAGGGCAGAAATAAATGCAAAAGAAACTAAAGAGACCATAACAAAAACCAACAAAGCTAAAAGCTGTTTTTTTTAAAAAATAAACAAAATTGACAAACCATTAGCAAGACTCATTAAGAAACAAAGAGAGAACAAAATTAACAAAATAAGAAATGAAAAGGGTGAGATCACAACAGACAACACTGAAATCCAAAGGATCATAAGAGACTACTACCAGCAGCTCTATGCCAATAAAATGGACAACTTGGAAGAAATGGACAAATTCTTAGAAAAGTATAACTTTCCAAAACTGAACCAGGAAGAAATAGAAGATCTTAACAGAACCATTACAAGCAAGGAAATCGAAACTGTAATCAAAAATCTTTCAGCAAAAAAAAGCCCAGGACCAGATGGCTTCACAGCTGAATTCTACCAAAACTTTAGAGAAGAGCTAACACCTATCTTACTCAAACTCTTCCAGAAAATTGCAGATGAAGGTAAACTTCCAAACTCATTCTATGAGGCCACCATCACCCTAATTCCAAATCCAGACAAAGATGCCACAAAAAAAGAAAGCTACAGGCCAATATCACTGATGAACATAGATGCAAAAATCCTTAACAAAATTCTGGCAAACAGAATCCAGCAACATATTAAAAAAAATCATACACCATGACCAAGTGGGCTTTATCCCAGGAATGCAAGGATTCTTTAATATCCACAAATCAATCAACATAATACACCACATTAACAAATTGGAAGATAAAAACCATATGATTATCTCAGTAGATGCACAGAAAGCCTTTGACAAAATGCAACACTCATTTATGATTAAAACTCTCCAGAAAGCAGGAATAGAAGGAGCATACCTTAACATAATAAAAGCTATGTATGACAAACCCACATCAAGCATCACCCTCAATGGTGAAAAATTGAAAGCATTTCCTCTGAAATCAGGAACAAGAAAAGGATGTCCACTCTCACCACTACTATTCAACATAGTTTTGGGAGTTTTGGCCACAGCAATCAGAGCAGAAAAAGAAGTGAAAGGAATCCAGATAGGAAAAGAAGAATTGAAACTCTCGCTGTTTGCAGATGACATGATCCTCTACATAGAAAACCCTAAAGACTCTTCCAGAAAATTACTAGAGCTAATCAATGAATATAGTAAAGTTGCAGGATATAAAATTAACACACAGAAATCCCTTACATTCCTATATACTAACAATGAAAAACCAGAGAGAGAAATTAAGGAAACAATATCATTCACCATTGCAACAAAAAGAATAAAATACTTAGGAGTATATCTACCTAAAGAAACAAAAGACCTGTACATAGAAAACTATAAAACATTGATGAAAGAAATCAAAGACGTCACAAACAGATGGAGAAACATACCGTGTTCATGGATTGGAAGAATCAATATTGTCAAAATGGCTATTCTACCCAAAGCAACCTATAGATTCAATGCAATCCCTATCAAGTTACCAACGGTTTTTTTCACAGAACTAGAACAAATAATTTCACAATTTGTATGGAAATACAAAAAACCTCGAATAGCCAAAGTAATGTTGAGAAAGGAGAATGGAACTGGAGGAATCAACCTGCCTGACTTCAGACTCTACTACAAAGCCACAGTCATCAAGACAGTATGGTACTGGCACAAAGACAGAAATATAGATCAATGGAACAGAATAGAAAGCCCAGAGATAAATCCACGAACCTATGGACACCTTATCTTTGACAAAGGAGGCAAGGATATACAATGGAAAAAAGACAATCTCTTTAACAAGTGGTGCTGGGAAAACTGGTCAACCACTTGTAAAAGAATGAAACTAGAACACTTTCTAACACCATACACAAAAATAAACTCAAAATGGATTAAAGATCTAAATGTAAGACCAGAAACTATAAAACTACTAGAGGAGAACGTAGGCAAAACACTCTCCGACATAAATCACAGCAAGATCCTCTATGACCCACCTCCCAGAATATTGGAAATAAAAGCAAAAATAAACAAATGGGACCTAATGAAAATTAAAAGCTTTTGCACAACAAAGGAAACTATAAGTAAGGTGAAAAGACAAACCTCAGATTGGGAGAAAATAATAGCAAACAAAGCAACAGACAAAGGATTAATCTCAAAAATATACAAGCAACTCCTGAAGCTCAATTCCAGAAAAATAAATGACCCAATCAAAAAATGGGCCAAAGAACTAAACAGGCATTTCTCCAAAGAAGACATACAGATGGCTAACAAACACATGAAAAGATGCTCAACATCACTCATTATCAGAGAAATGCAAATCAAAACCACAATGAGGTACCATTACACGCCAGTCAGGATGGCTGCTATCCAAAAGTCTACAAGCAATAAATGCTGGAGAGGGTGTGGAGAAAAGGGAACCCTCTTACGCTGTTGGTGAGAATGCAAACTAGTACAGCCACTATGGAAAACAGTGTGGAGATTTCTTAAAAAACTGGAAGTAGAACTGCCATATGACCCAACAATACCACTTCTGGGCATACATACTGAGGAATCCAGATCTGAAAGAGACATGTGCACCCCAATGTTCATCGCAGCACTGTTTATAATAGCCAGGACATGGAAGCAGCCTAGATGCCCATTAGCAGATGAATGGATAAGGAAGCTGTGGTACATATACACCATGGAATATTACTCAGCCGTTAAAAAGAATTCATTTCAATCAGTTCTAATGAGATGGATGAAACTGGAGCCCATTAAACAGAGTGAAGTAAGCCAGAAAGATAAAGAACATTACAGTATACTAACACATATATACGGAATTTAGAAAGATGGTAATGATGGCCCTATATGCAGCGCAGAAGAAGAGACGCAGAAGTACAGAACAGACTTTTGAACTCTGTGGGAGAAGGTGAGGGTGGGATGTTTCGAAAGAACAGTATGTATATTATCTGTGGTGAAACAGACCACCAGCCCAGGTGGGATGCATGAGTCAAGTGCTTGGGCCTGGTGGGCTGGAAAGACCCAGAGGAATCGGGTGGAGAGGGAGGTGGGATGGGGGACCGGGATGGGGAATATATGTAACTCTATGGCTGATTCATATCAATGTATGACAAAACCCACTGAAAAATATAAATAAATAAATAAATAAATAAATAAAATAAAATAAAATTAGAGTAGAGTGGTGGTAAAAAAAAAAAAAAAAAAAAGGGAATTCTACTTCCCATATGGTAGCATGAAGAGCTCTAAAGGCCCATATCCCAGTAAAACTGGTGAAAATAACATATTTTGGAAAAATGTTTTCAAGTCTCTGAAACTGGCTCTAAAGACAGAAAACGAAGAAAACTTTATTCAATATTTCAGTATATTTAGGTAAGAAACTTTTTTTCTAAGATGACAGACTAGAATTCATAAAGGAAAATGATGACATATTTGAATCACATGTGTTTTACAAATATATGACATAATATAAAGATGCTATAAGGCAACCAGTTGTGAAAAATATTTGAATCCTATGCAATTTGACATTCAGATTGTATAAAAAGTACTCACAAGTCAATAAAAATAATGAGTCTCTAATTTATTACATTGAAGAAGGAAATGCAACCCACTCCAGTATTCTTGCCTAGAAATTCTGTGGACAGAGGAGCCTGGCGGGCTGCAGTCCATGGAGTCACAAAGGCTCTGACATGACTGAATACTCACGCACAGCACACGTGTCAGTGAAATCAAGCAACATATGATCTCGTGTGTATAGTTTCTTTCCCTGAGCATTACATCTTCAAGGTTCATCTGTGCTGTTGCATGTATCAGTGTTCCATTCCTTTTGTTTGAGAGAGTCTCCAATTTATTGTATATTTTATATATAACATGTATACAGACAAATTATATAATATAAATATATAAAAATACTCAATTACTAGGTGAAACTTATAAATCCTTTGGAGTACGATAATACTTTCTAAGTATGTTATTATAGGCAGAATCATGAAGGTAAAAATGACAAATTTAATAACATAATTTAAAATGCTCTATATGCTATAAAATAGCCAAATTCAAAACAAAATGAAAGTTTAAAAAGAAACTTGTTAAGAAATGAAGGGTAAATATTCTTAGTATACAAATACATGAAGTTCACATAATTAAAGTTTTAAATATGATTTTATCTCTACTGGCTCATGTCTTTCACATCCACAATTGCCATCAGAGAAGAGCAGTACTGGGTTGATTCTCTTGCTCAGGTACTATGGTTTCTAATACATTATATTCATCTCAGTTCCCAAGAATAGCTGTGCTAAAGAATGTTCAAACCACCGAACAAAAGAACTCATCTCCCATGCTTGTAAATTTATGCTCAAAATCCTTCAAGCTGGGCTTCAGCATTATGTGCACTAACTTCCAGATGTCCAAGCTTGGTTTAGAAAAGGCAGAGGAACTAGAGATCAAATTGCCAGCATTCACTGGATCATAGAGAAAACAAGGGAATTCCAGAAAAACATCTACCTCTGTTTTATTGACTACACTAAAGCCTTTGCCTGCCTGTGTGGGTCATAACAAACTGTGGAAAACTCTTAAAGAGATGGGAATAACAGACCATCTTACCTGTCTTCTGAGAAACCTGTAGGCTAGTCAAGAAGCAATAGTTAGAACCTTGTATGGAGCAACTGACTGGTTTGGGATTGAGAAAGTAGTATGACAAGGCTGTTTATTTAACTTAAATATAGAGTACATCATGAGAAATGCCAGGCTGGATGAATTACAAGCTGGAATCAAGATTGCCAGAAGAAATATCAACAACCTCAGACATGCAGATGATACCACTCTAATGGCAGAAAGTGAAGAGGAACTAAAGGTCCTCTTGATGAAGGTGAAGGAGGAGAGTGAAAAAGCCAGCTTAAAACTAAATATTAAAAAAACTTCCATGATCTTAATCCCAACACTTCACAGCAAATAGAAGGGGAAAAGCAGTTACAGATTTACTCTTCTTAAGCTCTAAAATCATTGTGGATGGTGACTGCAGCCATGAAATTAGAAGACTATTGCTTCTTGGCAGGAAAGCTATGACAAAACTAGACAGTGTGTTAAAATGCAAAGACATCACTTTGCTGACAAAGATCCATATAGTCAAGGCTATGGTCTTTCCAGTAGTCATGTACAACTTTGAGAGCTGGACCATAAAGAAGACAAAGCACCCAAGAATTGATGCTTTCAAACTGTGGTGCTGGAGAAGACTCTTGAGGAGACCCTTGGTCAGTTGGGAAATCAAACCAATCTTAAAAGAAACCAACCCTGAATACTCATTGGAAGGACTGACGCTGAAGCTGAAACTCCAATACTTTGGCCACCTGATGGGAAGAGCCAACTCATTGGAAAAGACCCTGATGCTGGGAAAGATTGAAGGCAGGAGGAGAAAGGGATGACAGAGGATGAGATGGTTGGATGGCATCACCAATGCAATGGACATAAACTTGGGCAAACTCCAGGAGATGGTGAGGGACAAGGAAGCCTGGCATGCTACAGTCCATGGGGTTGAGAAGAGGCGGACACAACTTGGCAACTGAACAGCAACAGTGATATTATGCAAAACATATCCTGCACCCTGGTCCCAACTCATTGAAATAAATATCAGTGTATGTACTTGATATTCTCTTTAAGACCTCCCAGCAACCTATTCTTGCCCTTCTCTACTTTACTCTGTGTCCCAGTGGGCTGTGGACACACACACACTACATCATTTAGGCTTCTAGATGTCTACTTTTGGTTGGATCCAGCTGATCTAAGGCACCAGCAGAAGATAAGAGGGTGGGGGAGCGAGGCCAGGGTAGGTGTGTCTGACTTCCCCCCTGCCCTAGTACTATGGTTCTGACAGTGCCTGGTCTCACTACAACTGGTGCTCCTGTCAGGCAACCCTCTGCCACGGCTCTATAGCTCCAGCCTCCACTGGTCTCTGGTCTCATTCCTTTTTACCATTTCTTGTCTATCAATGTTAATAGCTTTATTTTTAGTAAATGCCTTTCCTAGTCTCTGAGTCACAACATTCTTTGAGGGTCCCCTTAATTTCCCCTTTACCTTGGTAAATAGTCCCTTCATTCAATGCTCTTCAAAATCCCTGTGAATGTGCCTTCTATTTCCTGCAGTCCCTGGCTAAGAGAGGAGAGGAATCCAAGGGCATTGAAAAGTGGCAAGTGTTGGTTCACTAGATGTCATTTGTGATGGTGAAGAGACGCAAAAGAAAGGGGCCCATCACAGATTGGTAGGTGACAGTTTTAACAAGCAAGGGAAAGTACATAGGAGACTTGTCTAGGGCCACTGCCATTGCAATCTTAAAAGAGCCTTTAGTTGGGCTCATTCACGCATACCATCTGGATATCCTCAACAAGGCATTGCTCTCTCGCAGTTACGTCTTTGAAACTGGCTCCTACTGTGGAAAGAGTGGGCAGAATGTACATTCCAAGGACAGAGGAGGGGATGAAAGTGAAAGTGTTAGTGGCTCAGTCATGTCCAACTCTTTGCAACCCCACGGACTGTAGTCCACCAGGCTCCTCTGTCCATGGAATTCTTCAGGCAAGAATCCTGGAGTGCGTTGCCATTCCCCAGGAAGTCTCTAAGGGACTTCCTGACCCAGGGGTCAAACCCGGTCTCCCGCATTGCAGGCAGATTCTTTACTGTCTTAGCTACCAGGGGAGGGGATGAGGAACTTTCAATTGCCAAGGTCCAGGTCTCTAGTCCAGGGTCAACTGGTGGTCATATTCCTTTTGATGACCTCCTCCAACATGGAGGGGCTGTAATCTTCTCTGAGTTGGTTTGATAAGAAATTCTCCCTGATCAGAATAATCAGGTTTGTTAGAGGTGGCCTATCGCCCCAATCATGTCATCTTTAAACGAACTCCTAGGAAGTGAGTTATTGAGCTCTGGCTGTTTCTGGATAACACAAAATTGGTTCAAATTCTCCATGATGCCAGAGCACTAGAAGCAGCCAGAGTCAGGGTCTGGGTAGGGGTGCTTCCTTGGTGCTTCCTTTTGTAACCCAGATCTCAGCTGGACTTCTCTTACTCCTTGAGACCTAGAAAAGTCTCTGAAATTTTAGCCATCATCAAACTTATGAGACTGAATACTGAAAAGAAGCATCAAATTATTATTTACAATGATGCCTGTGAAGCCCAAGAAAATCAACTTTAAAAAAAAACTATTAGAATCAGTTTTTCTTTAAACTGGCTGGTTTCCATAATGGTCATAAATTATGTATTATTCTTGGTTGCTCCTTCCTCCTAATATCCCATGACCTATCAAATAGTATCAATACCAAGCTTTAGCAATTCTAGCCAACATTTCTAGAATCCCTCCACCTGACTCCATTTTTGTTTTGAACTGCCCAGACTATTCAGGTTCCAGCAGCAATCAAGGTCTGTCTGCAACAGCAGCAATCCCTGATGAGGCACTGGAGTTAACAAGATGATCAGAGAGGCTGTCAAGGTCAACAGCAGGACAAAAACATCTGAGCTCCTGCTGGGCCAGCAGAGGACAGCAAGCAAATGATCAAGCAGTCATTTGGACACTGTGACTTGGGGACATTATGATGAAGCAGGAAACATCAGATGTATGTGTGAATTCATGTGTATGAGTGTCTGTGCTTAACTTAAGATCCCAGTGGGAAAACACATGCTCTTTAAATGCCTATAACACACGTGCATACGTTGATCATATATTAGGCTTTAGTTGATCATGTATCATATATACAAAGATATCAATAAAGCTCAAAAAAACAGAAATCATAGAGTAGAGCATTTCACCAAAATAAAACTAAAAATTGATAACAGAAAGAAAAACAAAGGTTTTAAGCACATGGAAATAAACACAACTCATAAATAACTTGAGTTTTAAAAATAGCCTCTATTTTATAGAATAATTAGAAATAAGTCATCATCATCAAATGAAAGCATTGCATGTAACTATTTATTCGATGTGGTAAGCTGAAAAATATTTGTAGCCTTAACACTAGTAATTTTAAAGTAAGAATGATACAAAATAAAACATTCAACCAAAAGGCCTAGAAGATACTAACAATAATATAGCAAAAACAGTAAGTACACTAAAGCATATAGAGATATGAATTATAGAAAATTAACATAGTTAAAGGGGGGGAAATCTACTTCTTTGAAATGATCAATAATTGGCACCTCCTGGCAACTCTGCCCAAGAGATAATTTTAGAAAAAGAAAAGGAAAAAAGAAAAGAGATGTAGAAAGACAAAGGAGAAAGCACAAACACAGTTAGAAGGCGGAAAAGATACATAAGCAGAGATAAAAATAAATCACTAGGTTCAGTATGATACCATATGTACTATTTTGTAATTTTTTTAAGAAGGGGGTTATTTTCCATATTGTTCTAGAGTAGTAGTTTCCAATCATTTTCACATCAGAGAATATTTTTTAAATTAACATATTAATAACATAATGATGTAAAATATTTCTCTCTTGCCAGGTGGCACTAGGCATCAAACTCTGGACTTCCCAGCATACCTGTAACCCATTTATGGTATACTGGTTGGTACCTGTGTTCCTGAAGTCCCAGTTAAGGCAGTGTTCCAAGACCAAGAGCCAGGTGAGACAATGAGGAAGGAAATCCTAAAGGAGTAGACAAATGATTAAAGTTATCATTTCTGTGGATAGGGTTATCTAATTACATATGATGAAGGGGAAAATGGGGAACACCCCAAGATAAAACCATAAATAGAAAAGTTAAAAAGTGATTCAGTGGAACTCTAAGTAATTTGAGATCAGTGAGTGATTAATGATTATCAGAATTATTAACAGGGAAATCTCAAAGTTGACCAGCCCCTTTTCATCTGCTTATGCTGAGCAGTAGGCTACAATCTCAAGGCTAGAGCAGAGAGTGTTAACACTGGGGATAGGGATTTATGACAGTTTTCCAGGTAGCTTAGAAAAACCAAGATGGATGTATTGCACCAACAATCCAAAAATTTATAAACCATTGACATACTCCACATGGCAACATGTTCTCCTCCTTCAAACAGTAAAAAGAAGCTCATCAGAAACTATATCATGGATAAGTAAACAGAGATTTTAAACCCAAAAGTGAGGTGACAATCAAGAACCACCAAGCATTAAGGAAAACCTATGCTCTGAAAAAGAGGAACACAATTTCACAAATAGAAAAGAGAATGCCTAATAAAAATATCACAAAATTATGTTAAAATTACTTCAATTAGTAAATCAAACATTTTACAAAATGTTTTCATTAAATATGAAATACTTTGGATTATGATCACTGAAAAACAAATACACAATTTCACAAATAGAGAATGCCTAATAAAAAATCACAAATTATGTTAAAATTACTTCAATTAGTAAACCAAACATTTTACAAAATGCTTCCATTAAATATGAAATACTTTGGATTATGATCATTGAAAAACAAATAGTTGAATCCATAGATAAGAAATAGAATGAGCTGACTAAGAGAAAGAAAATGTTTGAAGAAGGGGTTGGAGGGACTTCAAAAGAAAATTGAGTCATTCTCTCTACGGTTAGGATTTGGCACTTCTACTGCAGGGGCATGGTTCCATCCTTGGTAGGGCAACTAAGATCTCTCATGCATGCATGCTAAGTCACTTCAGTCGTTTCCAAATCTTTGTGACCCTATGGACTGTAGCCTGCCAGGCTCCATCTGTCCATGGGATACTCTCGACAAGAATACTGGAGTGGGTTGCCAGGGACCCACATGCCTCTTGGCCAGGAAAAAGTAAAATAATACAGAGAAAAAAGTTTGGAAAACATTAGAGAAAAGTTGACATATGAAAGATACATCCAGAAACTCAACTCCTATTTAAGAGAAGTTCCAAAAAGAGCAAGAAAAGAAAGTGGAACAGGGACAATAGTCCAAGATAACATTTAAGAAAATTTCACACAGCTGAAGGAACAAGTCTTCGAGTTCAAAAGTCCTACTGAATGAAAAGTGTGATGAATGCAGTAGAAGCCCAAATCCAGATCTCATTGAAGCAGAAGGATATGGTACATGGAGATATTGATTACTTTTATACATCAATCTAAAATATAAGCTAAAGTTTTTAAGAATTTAACTCATTCGAAAATTTAGTTCATGATTGACATGTACATACTGCTTTATAGATAACCAGCAAGGACCTGTTGTATAGCACAGGGAACTATGCTCAATATTCTATAATAACCTAAATGGGAAAATAATTTGAAAAAGAACAGATATATGTATATCTGCATGCTAAGTCACTTCAGTCGTGTCCAATTCTGTGTGTCCCTAGGGACTGTAGCCCGCCAGGCTCCTCTGTCAATGGGAGTCTCCATGCAAGAATACTGGAGTGGGTTGTCATGACCTCCTCCAGGGGATCTTCCCAAAGCAGGGATCAAACCCATGTCTCTTATGTTTCCTGCACTGGCCGGCAGATTCTTTATCAGTATCACCACCTGGGAAGCCCAGATACATGTGCGTGTATAAATATATGTATATAAACTGAATCACTTTGTTGTACACTTGAAATTAACACATTATTAATTCAATTATACTTAATATAAAATAAAAAAATTTAAATTTAACTCATCCATTTAAATTGGAATATAAATTGCTACAATTTTCAAATACATTTTAGCATTTCCTAGAAAATTTTTTTTAATATGCATAATCTAACTGTACTGCCTTCAACAATCACCTTATTCTGTTTCCAGTCTGATTTCATAGCACTTTTTTCTTAATTCTAGAGATAATCATCAAGGACAGATCATTCCCCCCTGCCCCTGCCTAGGAATACTACTTCATTTCATGAAGGAGTATTTTAGAAGGTATCTTCAGCTCCCCTTCCACCTCTTCACTCCCCTTTACCAAGCCATCACTCTTGGTCATGCCATATGCATCCTAATACCTCCCCACCTGTCTACTCTTCCTCTCCCTTCAGCTGCCACCCAGTGCAGGCCACCACACTCCTCATGTACACAGCGTCAGTAGTCAACTAATTAGAATCTCTGCATCCACACTCATTTCCTTCTAATTCATTCTCTATGCCCCAACTTCACAAAGATCTTTTCAAGACACAAATCTGTTCCAGTCTGCCCTGGGCTTAAAAGTTTTCAAAGGGATATACAAGGGATTTCAATTGTTATTGAATTCATGTTATTTATTTATTTTTTTATTATTATTTTTTTTTATTTTATTGGTTGGAGGCCAATTACTTCACAACATTTCAGTGGGTTTTGACATACATTGACACAAATCAGCCATAGAGTTATACGTATTCCCCATCCCGGTCCCCCCTCCCACCTCCCTCTCCACCCGACTCCTCCGGGTCCTCCCAGTGCACCAGGCCCGAGCACTCGTCTCATGCATCTCACCTGGGCTAGTGATCTGTTTCACCATAGATAATATACATGCTGTTCTTTTGAAACATCCCACCCTCACCTTCTCCCACAGAGTTCAAAAGTCTGTTCTGTACTTCTGTGTCTCTTTTTCTGTTTTGCATATAGGGTTATCATTACCATCTTTCTAAATTCCATATATATGTGTTAGTATGCTGTAATGTTCTTTATCTTTCTGGCTTACTTCACTCTGTATAATGGGCTCCAGTTTCATCCATCTCATTAGAACTGATTCAAATGAAATCTTTTTAACGGCTGAGTAATATTCCATGGTGTATATGTACCACAGCTTCCTTATCCATTCATCTGCTGATGGGCATCTAGGCTGCTTCCATGTCCTGGCTATTATAAACAGTGCTGCGATGAACATTGGGGTGCACGTGTCTCTTTCAGATCTGGTTTCCTCGGTGTGTATGCCCAGAAGTGGTATTGCTGGGTCATATGGCAGTTCTATTTCCAATTTTTTAAGAAATCTCTACATTGTTTTCCATAGTGGCTGTACTAGTTTGCATTCCCACCAACAGTGTAAGAGGGTTCCCTTTTCTCCACACCCTCTCCAGCATTTATTGCTTGCAGACTTTTGGATAGCAGCCATCCTGACTGGCGTGTAATGGTACCTCATTGTGGTTTTGATTTGCATTTCTCTAATAATGAGTAATGTTGAGTGAATTCATGTTATTTAGAAGCATGATTCAATTACAGTGCTTCAACTGGAAGTGTTAACATGAATATTCTTTACATGCTTCTTTATACTCTGTATGTGAAATATTTCTTACACTAGAAAAACAGCCAAAAAAATTTTAAAAACAAAACCTCAAGATAAAATACAGCAATAGAGCCTTTTAATAGCTTCCTCAACATGGCATTAAGATCCTACATCCCTAGCCCCTGTTACCTCTCCAGTCATATATCACACACTCAATTCTGGATTCTTAGCCTGAGATTTGCTTCTTGCTGCCATAGAATCTCTGTTGTTTCTGCCTATCACACAGTCTCTACCACCTACCTTCCATAAACTCCCTGGTTTAAAAAAAAAAAAAAAAACTCCCTGGTTAATTCCTACTCAAACTTTAGATTTTAATGTAAATTCCACTTTCTTGGAGGTGTCTTTCCTGATTTCTCCAGCCTAAGTCAAGTTCATGTATACATGTTTATTATATATATATGTAATTCATTTGCATTATATATTCCTTTAAATATATACCTTGATTTGTAATGATATGCTGATTTGTATATGGTTTGATTTCTGTCTTTTGCTTTTACCATAGCTCCGTGTGAGTAGGAACAGGGTTTGTTTGGTCTCCCTGTTTCAGGGTCTGGCATGGAAAGATTCCTCAGTAAACACTAGCTGAATGAAGAAGTAAGTGGGACAGGAGGAGTGTAGGCTATGGTCAAAAACTTGGTACTTGGAGTTAAAAGGAAAGATGCTCTATTACCACTCCTGCTGCTTAGTTTTGGATGATGTGGGTAAGCTCCCCACAACTAGGTGTCCTCGGATAAAAGGAAAGTCATACCTGAGCCCAAGCTATAAGACTCTAAAGAATATTAACTGAACAAGTACAAAGCACTCACACAGTGCCCAGCCCATAGCAGGCACTCAAAGTATTATTTATTTTAATACCTTATTTTTCTTCTTCAATGTTGCAAAATTTTCCTGCTGAAATGTTCTCCCTGTCTGCTGCTCTTTTGAATATAATTTGATAATCCCTTATGTTCTCAGCGTTTCAAGTCATCTATCAAGCATGTGAATGACAGGAAGAGCTAAGAGGACAGCACCACCATTGTGTCCCAGAGCTGCCACTCTCTGTAAGGGGCTGGGCTTAGCTGGTGCAGAACTGGATCCACAGGCTGCGGCCCTGACAGGGAATCCTCCTCGGACTGGCAGGATGTGCCACTGAGCTGGAGACCTTTTGCTCTACCTTTTGCTCGTTCCTTTCACTTCTGTTGAGTTCTCAGCACTTTTTTCCCAAGGTAAATAAAGCTGTGTTCTACATATAGATTTTGTTTTTACCTTAAATTCATGTGCTTATATTAGGCAAGTCTTAAAAGCCTCAGAGTGTTAGCTAGGGAAAAATCCTATTGCTTTTTACTCGGAGGTGAGACTGATCAAGTTGTCAGAAATTCACAAATGACTAAGATTGTCTGAAGTTGGACCAATTTTCTCCAAGTTTGACAACCTGTGTTACTCTTAATAAAGTCTGCAATGGCCAAAGGGGGTCCGTGAAGGGGAACACTGGATTTAAAGTAGACTTTAATTACAGCTCATACTCCTGGCTCTAGACCAATTAACCCCAGAGAGGGGCTTCAAAGTGTGCTTTCATTAGAAACTCAGAAGTCATTTTAACCTAATTGCTCCCTCATCACTACTTAAAACCAACACCTAAACCTTTAAGAATAAACTCTTAGTCCCTGACTCCTGACACTGTTCACCCTTGGTAAGTGCTCCCCAGAGGACCTGAACACTTACTAATTTCAGTAAACGTTTTCATGATCTTGACTGTAGAGTTAATGCTAACAAGTTCCAAAGGAACCAATTTCCTGCTTGAAGAAACTTCTCTACCAAGTTCCCTAATTATTCCCAGATAGTCACTGCCCTGTGAAATTCAGCGGGCCAAGGGAGGTCGTTAATGGGCCACAGGTGGCAGTTATAGTTGAGTTACCAAGGAAACAGATCAACTGTACAGAGAGGCATGTTTGACATGGAGAGACCAGGGACCTGTAAACGCATGATTTCTGATTCCTCTCAGTTTCTTTTAGCAAGAGGGGAGTGGTGCCTGTAGTCAGCATATACACCTCCTCTTAAAATCATTGGAAAACAGTCTATAGTGAATTCTCTAAACCACTATTCTCAATCTTTTTCAGTCTCAGGACCCCTTTGCACTCTGACAATTCACAGAGAACCTCAAAGAGCTTTTCTGTATACATTACAGATTATAGTAATTGATATTTACTGTACTGAAAATTAAAACTATTTTAAAATATTAATTTATTTTAAAATGACAATAATAACCCACTACAACATGTTAACAGAAATAACATATTTGATAGAAAATAATTATATTTTCAAAAAATATATAGATTTTTGCAAATTTCTTTAATGCCTGGCTTAATAGAATACAGCTGAATTCTCAGACAATTCTGCATTCAATTCTGCAGTTGACTTCTGTACTCAATCTGTTTTGAGACATAATATATAATAAACTGCAGCATGTAGCTTCCGAAAAACACTACAATTCAAGAAAAAGAGATAAATAACATTTTGACGCTACTATGAAAATAATTTTTGATCTCACAGGACTCTTAAAAAGATCTCAGGGTCTTTTCAAAGTCCCCAAAGCAACTTTAAGAACCTCTACTCTAAACAAAATCACAGTTAAAAAATGGTCATTGAATATCTTTATATCAGAACGTAAAGCAAAACTATTAACCAAGAAAAAAGCTGCAGTTATTAATTGAAAGTATCTGTGCCCTATTCTTGATATTTACTGCTTTAGGCCATCCTAACCTATAAGGAGGTCCATCTTCATGCTGTTGTTGTTCAGTCGCTCAGTCGTGTCCAACTCTTTGCAACCCCATAGACTGCAGCTCGCTAGGCTTCCCAGTCCTTCTCCATCTCTCAGAGCTTGCTCAAACTCATGTCCATTGAGTTGGTGATGCCATCCAATCATATCACCCTCTGTCATTCCCTTCTCCTCCCGCCTTCTATCTTTCCCAACATCAGGGTCTTTTCCAATGAGTCAGCTCTTTGAATCAGGTGGTCAAAGTATTAGAGCTTCAACTTCAGCATCAGTCCTTCCAGTGAATATTCAGGATTGATATCCTTTAGGAATGCCTGGTTTGATCTCCCTGCTGTCCAAAGGACTCTCAAGAATCTTCTCCAACTCCACAATTTGAAAGCATCAGTTCTTCGGTGCTCAGCCTTCTTTATGGTCCAACTCCTATATCCATACATGACTACTGTAAAAACCATAGATTTGACTAGACAGACCTTTGTAGGCAAAGTAATGTCTCTGCTTATTAATACGCTGTCTAGATTTGTCATAGCTTTTCTTCCAGGGAACAAGAGTCTTTTAATTTCATGGTTACAGTCACCATCCACGGTAATTTTAAGCCCTAGAAAATAAAGTCTTTGACTGTTTCCATTGTTTCCCCATCTATTTGCCCTGAAGTGATGGGACCGGATGCTTAAAAATGACACATAGGATGACCCTGTTTCTAGATGATAATGAGAAAAGCAGAGAAATTGCCCTAACACCAACAGCCAAATTTGCTATCATTTTATTTTGAAACATGACTTGATAATCTGTAAATTGTCAAATATCATTAAGCTCAAAAAGTTTATTAACAAAGGCCACCATGTTAGGAGACATGGGTTCAATTCCTGGGCCAGGAAGATCCCCTGGAGAAGGAAATGGCAACCCACTCCAGTATTCTTGCCTGGAGAATCCTATGGACAGAGGAACCTGGCAGGTTACAGTCTATAGGGTCGCAAGAGTTGGACACGACTGAGTGACTGAGCACAATGTTAGGGGAAAAGGCACATAATACTTGGAAACAGTAATAACAAAGATGGAAAGAATTTTTATAGGCGGTGAAACCCGAATTTTCCCCTCTTAACACCTAGTTAAGAAGTCAAAGAAAGGGGGAACAAGAACTTTCTAAGAAGAAATGCCTTTTTTAGTTCCCCAAAGAAACTGTGTCTTACACTCAAATGATTCATGTTGATGGGATCATTTTGATCCCAGAAGAGCTACATGAGGATACACGATGATCTGGGGTGGTGTTTCTGTCCTGCAAGGATAGTCGGTGTTGATCTGCCCACAGTCTCTGCTCAGGATCTATTTCAAGTTGGTAGCTCTATCGGATGCGGCTGCCTCCAGGAGGGTCCTCCAGCTTGGGATGTACGGTGGCAACAACAGCTCAGTGCATGGCCACAAGAGAAATGCTTGGGGCCCATAAACCTGATTTGAGCGTATTTCCGGGTCCTGTGTTTCTATCATGCAAGATACAGTAAAGCAAGCACAGGGACCAAAAGCATGAACTCTGAAGTCCAAGAAACCTGTGTTCTAATCCCATCCAGCCACCAAATAATTTTGAATACTTGGACAAATTATTTAGTATCTCCCAACTCCTCTATTAAGTGGTATTATTGTGAAGAATAAAATGAACTCATCCATATAGGGAACTTAGCTAGGCATATACAAGATTCCAGTGAATGCTAGATATTTTTTAAAAGTAAATTTCATTCTGTTTTTCTTCTAGGTAACATCCTTCAGTGACTACCACGTAAACCTTCAAAATTTGTGTTCAAACTCCTTCAATTAGCTCATAAAATCATTTGCAGTCTGGCTTCATTTCCTGCCATGCCTCAGGTATTCTACACAGCTGTCACACAATTCTGCTTGCGACCTTATATATAAATCATGCTTTTCAGACACTGGTATTTCTCCAAATATAGGGTTCTCTTTTCTGTTTTTACCATATAGCTAACAATAGTCTTAGAAATTATGATCGCAATGAGAGAGTCAATTTGTAGGCAGGTTGATAAGAAGTCTGGGGGTCCCCAAGGAGAGAGGGGTCTGGAATTCTCAAGGAGGAGGAAAGAACAAACTTTTTTAGTCTATATTCCTTCAGTTCAGTTCAGTTCAGTCGCTCAGTCGTTTTCAACTCTTTGCGACTCCATGAATCGCAGCATGCCAGGCCTCCCTGTCCACCACTAACTCCTGGAGTTTACTCAAACTCATGTCCATCGAGTTGGTGATGCCATCCAGCCATCTCATCCTCTGTCATCCCCTTCTCTTCCTGCTCCCAGTCCCTCCCAGCAACAGGGTCTTTTCCAATGAGTCAACTCTTCCCATGAGGTGGCCAAAGTATTGGAGCTTCAATTTCTACATCAGTCCTTCCAATGAACACCCAGGACTGATCTCCTTTAGGATAGACTGGTTGGATCTCCTTGCAGTCCAAGGGACTCGCAAGAGTCTTCTCCAACACCACAGTTCAAAAGCATCAATTCTTCGATGCTCAGCTTTATTCACAGTCCAACTTTCACATCCATACATGACCACTGGAAAAACCATAGATAACTAGACAGACCTTTGTTGGCAAAGTAATGTCTCTGCTTTTTAATATGCTATCTAGGGTTGGTCATAACTTTCCTTCCAAGGATTCAGTGTCTTTTAATTTCATGTCTGCAATCACCATCTGCAGTGATTTTGGAGCCCAGAAAAATAAAGTCAGCCACTGTTTCCACTGTTTCCCCATCTATTTCCCATGAAGTGATGGGACCAGATGCCATGATCTTAGTTTTTTGAATGTTGAGCTTTAAGCCAACTTTGTCACTCTCTTCTTTCACTTTCATCAAGAGGCTTTTTAGTTCATCTTCACACTCTGCCATAAGGGTGGTGTTGTCTGTATATCTGAAGTTATTTATATTTCTCCCAGCAATCTTGATTCCAGCTTGTGCTTCTTCCAGCCCAGCGTTTCTCATGATGTACTCAGCATATAAGTTAAATAAGCATGGTGACAATATACAGCCTTGATGTACCCCTTTTCCTATTTGGAACCAGTCTGTTGTTCCATGTCCAGTTCTAACTGTTGCTTCCTGACCTGCATACAGGTTTCTCAAGAGGCAGGTCAGGTGGTCTGGTATTCCCATCTCTTTCAGAATTTTCCACAGTTTATTGTGATCCACATAGTCAAAGGCTTTGGCATAGTCAATAAAGCAGAAATAGATGTTTTTCTGGAACTCTCTTGCTTTTTTGATGATCCAGTGGATGTTGGCAATTTGATCTCTGGTTCCTCTGCCTTTTCTAAAACCAGCTTGAACATCTGGAAGTTCACGGTTCACGGATTGCTGAAGCCTGGCTTTGAGTCAATTACACAACTCAGTTTAAACTCTGTGCTAGGGATTACACAACAACAATGTATCCTGCCTGAGGACAGTCTCCTCCTCCTGAAAACCTCCTGGCCAATCCTGTCATCTTAAAGTGTAAACTATGGGAGTGGGTCTAGTAAGATCTTTACAGCCTCCAGACTTTCTTTTGATTCATTGTCATAACTAATTAAAAGGTATATAACTCCATTGCTAACACTGGGGGGGGGGGGCACTCTTTCTGCCCCCTTCTGATGTCTATATCAGAAGCTTTCTCTATCTCTTTTATACTTTAATGAAACTCTATGTTATCTTAACTATATACCTTTTAATTTTAATGAAATTAAAAGACGCCTACTCCTTGGAAGGAAAGTTATGATCAACCTAGACAGCATATTAAAAAGCAGAGACATTACTTTGCCAAAAAAGGTCCGTGTAGTCAAGGCTATGGTTTTTCCAGTGGTCATGTATGGATGTGAGAGTTGGACTGTGAAGAAAGCTGAGCACCGAAGAATTGATGCTTTTGAACTGTGGTGTTGGACTCTTGTGAGTCCCTTGAACTGTAAGGAGATCCAACCAGTCTATCCTAAAGGAGTCAGTCCTGGGTGTTCATTGGAAGGACTGATGTTGAAGCTGAGACTCCAATACTTTGGCCACCTCATGCAAAGAGTTGACTCATTGGAAAAGACCCTGATGCTGAGAATGATTGAGGATAGGAGGAGAAGGGGACGACAGAGGATGAGATGGTTGGATGGCATCACTGACTCAATGAACATGGGTGGACTCTGGGAGTTGGTGATGAACAGGGAGGCCTGGCGTGCTGCGGTTCATGGGGTCACAAAGAGTCGGACATGACTGAGTGACTGAACTGACTGAACTGAAACTCTATTACACAAAAGCTCTGAGGGATCAAGCCTCGTCTCTGGCCCCAGATTGAATTATTCCCCTCCAGAGGCCAAGAATCCCGGCGTCTTTCATGGTTCAGCAGCAACCTTTCAACAATCACCTCCTCCAGGAAGCCTTCCCTGATTCCTAGTCCTAAGGTACTTACCCAGTAAAGTCTCCCAATATAAGTCTTAACCACAAATGTAACACTCACCACACAAGGTGGTAGAAGTTGACTTATCTGCTTCAGTATTCAATTATAAGTCCCTAGAAATGAGTGATTATACCTGATCTTTGTGCTTAACATCTAGCAGAGCAGCTAGCACATGGTGGCTATCCAATAAGTGACTTTTAATTTATGAACAGATACTCAAAAGAGATAACAGGTGGAATCCATGAGTGTGTAAAGTGTCAGGTGCTGACGATTATGATGATGATGTAATAATACTGGTGGTGGTGGTGGCAAAAGAAGAGAGCAATATTGGGAAAGGAGATGGGGAAAGAGGGGAAGGAGGAAGAATTCAACTCAGCGCTTCTGCTTCCAAGCCTAACAAAAAGATGGATACATCTACACCTATTAAGGACAAGAAATTTGCCACTGCATTTGCCCTCCTTCTAAATCCATTGTGATGTGATTGATTCTAGTATTTCCTGTGAGTTCATCAGGAATGATTGGATGAACTATGGATAAGTTTAGCTCCCTGGATCTGCTGGGTGAGATTATAGCAATTACATGCTTTAGCCACTAGATGGCAGTGAGAAGTTAGTCCACTTTTTGACATAATTAACCCAACTTCTGGAACTTTCCTTCATTTAGTGCTTAGAGATTGCTTCCCAGATCCACCTTCTCTGTCGCAGGTACCCTGTCCCTGAACCTCCTAATATGAGTTCCTTGGTCCCTGGAATTCCTGTAACTTCACAGCTTTCTAGTTCTTTCTCTGTTACCCATGTTATCACTTTGTTGATTTGTGTCTATCTTTTCCTCAAATAGAAACACATCACCTCAAAGCCTGAGACACAGTAGTTCAGTATCCCTTCTTCTCTTTTGGATTCTTTCCATGGAACTTCATTCTGCAGTTTCTCCATTTTAAGAAGACCTCTCTCTAGTGCTCTATAGCTCTGTTTCCCTAATGCAGATCTCCATTCTGAGCCTGACCTATATATCCCTATAAGCGATCTACTTGACTTTATTTCACACAGAAATGTCAAACTTTACTCCTCCAAAACTGAGTTTCACCCCAGAAAGTCTTCTCTTCCAGTGTTCCACATCTCAAAAAGTGGAAGCCCCACCCACTTTGCTCCAGAAATATGAGTTCCATCCTTGACACCTCTTTCTCTTCTACCCCTCCCCTACATACAATCTATTACCAAGTCCTGCAAGTTGATATCCGAAGCATGGATAGAATCATTCACACTGCTCCATTCCCACTGCCATCGTCCTAGCCCAAGCCGCATCACTCTCACCTGGGCTAGAGCATTTGCCTCTTCCTTGCCTATTTCCAGTCCTGAAATCTTCCCATGAATTATCTACCCAGCAGGCAGAAGGACACTTTGAAGTACAAGTATGTCCATGTCACTGCTTTGCTCTACACGTCACTGGTCACCTACCAGTAGTAGGTGAACTTCAGAGTTCTTACTGTAGTTATCAGACTTTGCATGTTCTGGCTTCTGCCTACCTCTTCATCTCACCCCTCCCTCTCTGTCTCCAGTCTTCTCCCTTTCCTGGAATGACATCAGGTCCCTTCACGTTTCAGACGGTTCCACACTCTGCAGGTGGGCCTGGCTAACTCCTATCAGCCTCTCTGGAGGCTCTCCCTGTCCTCCTCTAGGGTCATTCCTGCCCCCAGCCACTCCCTCCAGGTTACATAAGGTCTTCCTGTTATAATGTCTACGTTGCTTGTGTTTTTCCTTTGTAACAGTTAATACAACCATGTATACTTTCACGTGTGTTTCGTCAGTTGTGTCCAACTGTGCATCCTCATGAACTGTAGCCCACCAGGCTCCTCCATCCGTGGTATTCTCCAGGAGTGGATAGCCATTCCTTTCTCCAGGGAGTCTTCCCGACCCAGGGATCAAACCCAAGTCTCCTGCATTGCAGGCAGATTCTTCACCGTCTAAGCCACCAGGGAAGCTCCTAATACAAGGATAATTATATCTTTATTGTATTAATTTAATAGAGTCAGGAGGAAGGAATTTTTCTCTACCCTTCTAAATGCTTCTGGCTGGTCTAAGAATTAAATTGACATGAGAAAATCAGAAAAAAATTAATAACCTATATACATGGGAAAGGCCCAGGAGAACTGATTAACCCATCGAAATAATCAAAGTCCTCCTCTTAAACACTGTGCTAGCTTGCTTGCTAAGTCACTTCAGTCATGTCCAACACTTTGTGATCCTATGGACTGTAGCCTGCCAGACTCCTCTCTCCTTGAAATTTTCCAGACAAGAATACCAGAGTGGGTTACCATGCCTTCCTTCAGGGGATCTTCCCGACCCAGTGATTGAAACTGCATTTCTTACAACTCCTGCATTGGTCCAGTTCAGGTCAGTAGCTCAGTCATATCCAACTCTGTTCAACCCCGTGAACTGCAGCATGCCAGGCTTCCCTGTCCCTCACCAACTCCTGGGTTCTTTACCAGTAGCACCACCTCAGAAGCCCTAAATACTATCCTCAGTTAAAGACAAAAGAGGACGTTGAGAGGCTGGGGGAGAGTCAGTTATGGGAGGTTACTGTAAGGTTACCCTTACAGTAAGTAAGGGTAGGGTAGGGCTGTTTTGCAGTTTCAAATCCTTGCTTGGTTCATTATAAGAGTTTCAAGAGATTTGCTCATTATCTTCTTCTATATCCAACCAGGAAGGTACCTTACAAATGGAAATTTCCCTTACAAATATTTCTTACAAAAGGTAACTTCTGCAAGGTTTTCAGAGTTTTTCTTGTCTGCTGTTTCTTAGAAAATAACCAACTTAAAATTTTAAAAGTGCCAAGGAGACATATTTTGGGGTGGCAAACTCTGTTCCTCTACAATAGCTGTCTCTCTCATTGCACTATTTTGTTATTTTTATGTTATGAATACCTAACAGTGTATCTGGTACATACAAGTCATTCACCAACTGTTGTTGAATAAATATTAATGGTTTCTTTCCCTCTCTCTAACTGGTCATTCTCCCTCCCACCAGTGTATTTGCATAAGCTTCACATACACAAAATTGGCCCTATACAAATAAAATAGCACTTATCCTTCCATTCTTAGTTGAAATATCACACCATCAGTGCACTGATAATGAAACACTAGCAGATGACATTGGCACTAGGATGAGAGTAAAGGGCAGAATCAAAAGGTGTCTTAAGGATACTGCTCATTAAAGCTTAAAGGGCTGAGGGAGATTATTCAGGCAGGACTTGCAAATAATTAAAGAGAAAAATCACAGGCCTAAAATGGTGTCAGTTGAGCTTAAGCCCACGATAACAAACCTAGATTTACTACCTACCCTAATTTCACTTTTTTACTTTGGCCAGAAATGCAATCTGAATCAGCCAGTTTGAACTTTTCTGGTCCGCACCTATGAGATGCAAGCCCCAAAAGAACAAAGGGTGTAATTCCTCATCCACTACAAATGGTTGTTGCAAACAACAGTGCCCCCTAGGGGAATTTTGGATGGAAAGAACAGGATGAGATATTCTGTGCTCTGGATTAAGCAAGCCCCGCCCCCCACCTAGATATTAACGGTTAAGATGTGTATCTCAGGGTGAATCTCAGTGGCCCCAAATTCTTGCATTTTCCATACACAAAGCACTAAAATAATTTACGTGATATATCCATTCTTTGTGATTAGCATCTTTTACCAAGATGATGTGATTAATACCTTTACCAAGATGTATGCTTGACTACTTTCTTCGCCAAAAATTTTTGCATATATTGGCTTCTCCCCCACCTCTTTGGAGCAGTTCACTCAGAGCTGCTGAGTGGCTGTCTCTGGGCTATGTCCTCAGTGTGAGCGTGTGTGTTCACTCAGTCGCTCAGTCATGTCTGGTCATGTCTGACTCTTGTTGCCCCGTGGATTGTAGCCTGCCAGGCTCCTTCATCCATGGGATTTTCCAGAAAGAACCCTGGAGTAGGTTGCCATTTCCTTCTCCATGGGATCTTCTAAGCCCAGGGATAGACTCTGGGTCTCCTGCATTGACAGGTGGATTCTTTATCACTGAGCTACCAGGGAATTCCCTGGGAATAATAAAGTTATGTTACTGAAGACAATGAAATGATAAAACCGTATACAAGTATACAGTAACCTCCCTGGTGGGTTGAAAGCTTCACTTTTTTTCAGTTTTCATTCTATATGAAATTAGTATTAAAAAACTGGCAAAGAATTGTACTAGACAAAGTTAAATAGGCAAAAGAGACTTTACTCAAGACTATTGCAATAGGGATGAGAGACTGATTCAACCTCTGCTGAAACAAACAGCTGGAGAGATTTTAAAACCTGGAATGAGGGGAATCATAAGCTACCTGTGCTTGTTAAATCACTACCCCCAAAGAAAAGTAAACTTTCCCATATTTTTATGATGGGATAGTTTCAAAGGAGGCAGAGTAAGAATGCTTACAAATTTTCTAAAGCTCTCTGAGAAAAGGAAGGTCAGAGATTAAGATCAGGGAAAAATCCTGTCTAAAGCTGACTCAGGCTAAGGTAGACAATGAAGGCCATCTTGGTTAGAGCCTTCGTGTTATTTTAAGTCTAGCTCATGGAAATAGAGAGTAGAATGGTTGTCAGGGGCTGACTGGGGCAGAATGGGGGAGGTGATTGCGGGGACATGGGGAGTTGTTGGTGAAAGGGTACAAACTTTCAGTTACAAAGTGAATAATGTACAGCATGGTAACTGTGAGGTAATTAAAATAGGAAAAAGAGTCCAGAATGGCAGTGGCTAAAAGATAAGGAAGGGAAAATCCCACAAAAATAGAACAAAGGAAGGTCCAAGGACCGGAGTGAGGACCTCAGGTAGAACAAACAGCACTCCTAGCTATCCCAATTTACATAGGGCAGGCCCAGGGGGAAGAGAAAAAACAGGCAAAAAGAGGAGTCAAAGGGCCAGGGGTCTCTCTCTCTCCTCTTCACATCTTTTGGGTCAGCATGCTCTCATGCCTCAAGGATGTATTTTCCTTTATTTTCTAACTAAAACTGAGCTGTCACATGGAGCTGTAACACTGGTCCATTGCTTCAACTTTTTGTTGTGATGAGACAGAACCAAGGAAATTACACACTCCCCTGACATAACTATGGTCAATAATAGTGTATTATATGCTTGAAATTGACTAAGAGAGTAGGTCCCAGGTGTTCTCAAACTCCCAAAGAGGTAACTATGTGAGGCAATGGGTGTGTTAATTAACTTGATTGTGGCCATCATTTCACAATCTGTATGTATGGAAAATCATCATTTTGTACACTTTAAATACATACAATTTTATTTGTCGATTATATCTCGATAAAACTGATAAAAAGACAAAAATTAAAGCATTTAAAAAGAAAAATTGGTTGTTTCATTGATTATGATGTAATCAATAAATGAACAAGTGAACTAAAGAATGATTAGCGGGAAACTCTGTTTTTAGGTAAGTTTTACGTAATTAGTCCTTATAAGAGTTATGAGAAAGAAATTTCAGGATATCAAGGGATGAGATTCAATTAAAGTTTTTTGTAGTTGTTTCTTTGATGTTTTACCAAGAACACTATTGTACAACATTCATATATTATTCACAAGATTTCGGCAACCTGCTAATGAAGTTTCTCTGTTTTGCTTTATTCTGTTGAAAGTTGAAGTAAATTTGCACTATACTCCCATTTTTGGCAGGAGTACATACGGGCATAAAGAGAAAAGTTTTTTCCCATCAAAATTGATGGTTGTGTTATTGGACTTCCCTGGTGATGCAGTGCATAAGAATCTGCCTGCCAAGGCAGGGCGCATGGGCTCAATCCCTGATCCAGGAAGATTCCACATGCTGCAGGCAACTAAGCCACCATGCCACAACTACTAAGCCCGTGCTCTAGTGCCCGCGAGCCACAACTGCCACGCCCATGCGCTGCAGCTTGCTGAAGCCCTAGCTCCCAGAGCCTGTTGCTCTGCAACAAGAGAAGCCACAACAATGAGAAGCTACTAGAGAGTAGCTCCCACTCTTCACAACTAGAGAAAGCCCGCACAAAGCAAGACCCAGTGCAGTCAAAAATAAATAAACAAAATTATTTTTTAAATGCTTTCAAAAATCAATGATTATTTCATAAAGTGCTCCAACCTCTTTTTTTAATCTCACTTTAAGCTGAAACAAACAGCGGTACTCCTTTGGTGTAGATTCAATGTCACACACTTTCTGTTGTCTTCTAGCAACATTAAAATAGGAAACGAGAACGAGATAGTATATTTTTGCAGTGTCTAGTTATTCTTTCTGGAAAAGATACACATAGATTGATATGATTCATGGATAAAAGAAAAGAGGCACAATTTATCATGTTTATATTCTACAAGAAAAAAAATCATATACTGTTTGACAAATGTTGAGGTGCTGAGGGCATTTTTACTCTATAACAGAAATTTTGACAAGATTTCTAGACCATGGCTTCTTAGTGAAAATGAAATATGATAAATTACTCTCAAAAATAGTAACACACTGGAAGAATATATTCTAACATAACCAAATGAAATACAGTTTTGGATTATAATATCTGTAGGTCCTTGAATAGAACCAGTGTGGTCATTCTCAATAAGGAGCTGTTTTTTTCATCTCATGCATGGACATATTTTCACTCAAAAAATAAAAAGCTCATCTCTCTGTTGGTTTCCTGGAGATGTAACTAGTCAGTAGGGCAGAGTGGGCTTTCAGAATCAATACAAAATTGTGAATATCATTTTTTGAAGGTTTGGTAACATTAATGAAAGTTTGCAAACTCAGATATTTACTCCATGAAAACCATACTGTGAAACCTATTCTACAGAAATTAAAGCAACAATGTTTGTGAAAGTATTAAAACTAGTTTCTTGTGGGAGAAGGTGAGGGTGGGATGTTTTGAAAGAACAGCATGTATATTATCTATGTTGAAACAGATCACCAGCCCAGGTGGGATGCATGAGTCAAGTGCTCGGGCCTGGTGCACTGGGAAGACCCAGAGGAATCGGGTGGAGAGGGAGGTGGGAGGGGGGATCGGGATGGGGAATACGTGTAACTCTATGGCTGATTCATATCAATGTATGACAAAACCCACTGGAAAAAAAAAAAAACTAGTTTCTTTATTTAGCATTCTCTAGAGGAACAAAAAATTAACACACACCCATATGGCCACCAGTAAACAATTTTTTGAAGAAACTGTGTGACACCTAATATTAAGGAGTATTATGCATCTATGAAAAAAGAATAAAACTATTAATATATAAAGATGTTCTACTATATTATCAAATTTGTAGAACTCAAAAATTAAGCATATTCATACCAAGAAATGCAAACAGTCTTTACGATTTATTAAATTTAAATAAAGTCCAGTACAGCAGTAATACCACATAGACCCCTCAGCATAGTCAGAATGTATGTAAATCCACTTTTCTTTGCCGTAATTTTATCAAAGCTCTTTTCAGCTCACTGTTCCTCAGACTGTAGATCAGTGGATTCAGCAGAGGTGTTAAAAGTGAGTAAGACAAGGACATCAACTTCTTGGTTTCTGGGGAGTAGCCAGATTTAGGTTGTAAGTAAGTCATACTGGCTGTGCCATAGAAGAGGGTAACAGATGTGAGATGGGAGGCACAGGTGGAAAAGGCCTTTTGCCTCCCAGTGGTCGATGGCATCTTCAGGATGGCAAAGAGAATTCGAATGTAAGACAGAATGATCAACATGAAAGGAAGCATGATAATCAAAATGGTGCCAGTGAATGCATAGATTTCAAACAAAAATGTGTCTGCGCATGCCAGCTCTAGCACTGCTGGAGTTTCACAAGAGATATGATTGATTTCACTGGGGCCACAAAAGGGAAAACTAGAAACCCATGTCGTTTGTACAGTACCTAACATGAAACCCAAAGTCCATGAGCCTGTAACTAATTTCATAAAAACTCGTTTGTTCATAATCATTGGGTAGTTCAGAGGAGAGCAGATTGCAGCAAATCGGTCATAAGCCATTGTCCCTAGGAGAAAACATTCAGTCCCACCAAAAAAAAGAATAAAATACATCTGTGCAAAGCAGCTCACAAATGAAATTGACGTTTTTTCATTGGAGAGGACCACCAGCATTTCAGGCATAATGACTGCACTGATACTAACATCCACCACAGACAAATTCTGGAGGAACAGGTACATGGGAACATGCAGGCTCTGTTCCAGGCAGATGACAACTATAATGACGGCATTTCCTATCAGTGTCAGCAGATAAATAATCAAGAAAATCCCAAAGAGCTGCCCTTGGAGTTCAGGAAAGTTAGAAAAGCCCAACAGGATAAACTCAACCACAGAGCTTTGATTTTGCCTTTTCATTTCAATAGTGGAGCATATTTTGCATTTATGGCATAGTATATAAATTATGAAGTCACAATTCAATAACTATGTTTTCGTTCAATTCTAGGTATACTTAAGAGAAGATATAAAGAGGAACTCATCCTGACAGAAATTCAGTTTGGTAATTTTGGAGAGTGCCCAATTATTCAAATAAATGAATCTTTTCCCAAAAAAAGGAGGAAGTGAAGAAGTCTGGCTCAGAAATCTTGTCTGAAAAGTACAAAATAATATCAAAATTATTTTCCAACTTGTGCAGCTTAAAAATGAAAATAGTCTTAAAACAACACAAATGTTTTATAAAGTATAAAAGTTAACAACTGGAAAAACAAACCCAAGAAATTTTTCATAACAGTCTAATAGTTCAATGATACAGTACAGTCAATTGTTATTTATTACAACTTTTTGTCTAGTTCAAAATCCCTTTTGTGATTCAATTGAATATGAAAACTCTGCAGAAAAACAAAATGGGACTTGTGTTTCAGATCATGCTGCTAAGTCACTTCAGTCGTGTCTGACTCTGTGCGACCCCATAGACGGCAGCCCACCAGGCTCCCCCACCCCTGGGATTCTCCAGGCAAGAACACTGGAGTGGGTTGCCATGTCCTTCTCCAATGCATGAAAGTGAAAAGTGAAAGTGAAGTTGCTCAGGCGTGTCCTACTCTTAGCGACCCCATGGACTGCAGCCCACCAGGCTCCTCCGTCCATGGGATTCTCCAGGCAAGAGTACCGGAGTGGGTTGCCATTGCCTTCTCCGTGTTTCAGATCTTAGGTGGTCTGTAAATAATGTGAAGTGACTTCAGTTTATTGATTTTTTCATAGACTGCAAAATAATAGTCAATTATCTTGCAATTGGCCTTCATAGAAAATATTCAGGGTTAATTCTTTATGGTTCATCTTTGTCATGATGATTTAAGAAAAGTTCAATTTTGATCATTCTGAAATTGTGATTTAAATGTGTTTTTTCTCTCTCTCTATTTTTTCTCTTTTACTCTCCCTCTCACCAAGAAGTTAATCATTAATTATTCAACAAACATTGATTGAAAAAAAAACACTGAATACCTACCATTTTCTAGGCTCAGTAATCTCAGGTACACAGTTAATCCCACAACTCAACGAAGAGCTGGAAACACTACATAAAATAACATTCTATCCTTGTCTCAGTATTCTCTAAGTCCTAGCTCTATCTTTGTCCATTGTCCATTACAATCAATTATCAAAAAGTTCATCCAGGCTTTTCCATAACATCTTACAGAAAAGATATATATATATATGTATTTAGATTATACATATAAATATGAACTCTAACTCCCTCACTAAAGTATTAACTCCAGAAGTCAAAGATTTTTTTGTTTTTTGCTATACTCACAATGTCTATAACAGCCTCAGGCCCATAATAAATGCTAAACCAACTTTGGATTAATAAAGGAATAAAAAATGAATAAAATCCGAAAAACCTCTAAGGAAAAGAGAGTCTAAAATGAAAGTGCGCAGCACTTTTGGGAAGCAGAGGTGATAACAAATGCTTCAGACATTCCAGTGAGGTATGGATTACTTCTGATTTGGGACAGAGTACAAAGAAATATAATCATAGAATGTCATCAGTGGGAAGTACCTTAGGTGAGATAAAGAAAACAAAAGGAGGAGAGATGACCTGTTCAGAGCAAAGGTTTTTGGTAACAACTTAGCATTCCATTGAAGGCCTACTGGTCCTTGTGTGGTGACTTGAAAATCATCAGGAATATGATGTGGAACCAAGAAGAACAGAAGGATACAGCAAGGTGAAGACATTTAATGTCTTGGGTGCAGATCAGTAGGACATTAGTAGACACTAGAAGGCAAGTTTATTTGTTCTGAATAAATCATCATTAAAGTTGAATGTCTGTATTAACCATAATAATTATGTTTAGGATATAAAAGTCACCTAAAATTAATAAAATATACTCACAGGATCAAACATTTAAAATAAATTTCTAAGAAAGAATAATGTGTATTCAGCGCCAATATTTAAAAGTGGATGGACTTTGAAATTAGAAAATTCAGGGTATAATATAAATAAAATGAAAACTTTTTAGGACTGATTTTAAGCATGTTATGGAACAAAGTGTGGGTGGTAAAGAGCAAGTGACCACAGATGTTCCACAATATTCAACTAAGACTATTATGCTGTCTTGATAACTCACTGACACAAAATACTTGAGCAGATCACTCCCTTCTCCAGGTTTCATCCTTACAATGGAAAAAAGTAGGAGCTGGACTTGTTAAACAAGTTCCCTTCCAGTTGCAAACTTCTAAGATTTGATTTTAGTGCATGCAAAATACTTGACACTTCTAATTATTGGCTGAACTTTTCTCTGAAATGAGGAGAAAAATAAATTGGCCAGCATCAACATCAGTTTACTGACTCAAACATTTCATCTGTGTCTAGTGATTCCTGAGCACTGAGACATCACTTCAACAGCATCTCCAACTATCAGTGGAAGATGAACTACAAATGAAACACCCACTAATGAGCACAGAGCAGAATTTTCACTTTCTTACCTATTGAATCTGTCAATTTAAAGTTCACACTACATTGTCAGAAGTTTCACCTCTAGTCAAAACCCATCTCCTCATAAATACAACTCAATGATTCTGTGTACTGATGCTAGAACATTATATGGCAGTGAATCATATGCCCTGGAGAACCCATCCCTGGAGAACTTGGAATTACTTTGTACATGCTTTCTTGTATTTTTGCATAAATAAAGAGACTTGAACTTGGGCCCCTCAGGTGAGGAAGCTCAGGGGGACTAACCTGGAGCACCACTCCCTCATATTCCTACAGGGGCTAAACACCTCCTTACACAAGAAACTCAATTTCACCAAGACATCTCCCAATAGCAAGTAGAAACAGAGGCTGAAAAAAGTTGTAAATGTGAAAGAAGAGAGTGGTGGGGTAAGGGTGTGAGCAAAGGCAGGTAAACCAGAGCAGGTGGGTGATTGGACGGAATGTATATTTTGTGCAGTAATGGGAAACAAGTTAAGGCAAGTAGATTGAAGCCTCTTTGTAATAAGTTTGGAGGTCAAATCCCCAGCCCTATTCAAGAAACTTTGATCATTTGTATTAGAAATACAGTCACTAAAATATTTTTACCAAAAATGTCACTACAATCAATATCATAGATAGATCTTTTAAACTAGGAGTCAAATGCTAGAATAGTTTGTATGTTGTGAACAAGTCATTTAACTTCTCTGATTCTATTGCTTTCTCTGTAAAACAAACATAGCATTAACATTACATATTCCAGAAAAACATCTACTTCTCTTTCATTGGCTGTGCTAAATAAAGCCTTTGACTCTGTGGATCACAATAAACTGGAAAATTCTTCAAGAGATGGGAACACCAGACCACCTTATCTGCTTCCTGAGAAACCTATATGCAGGTGAAGAAGCAACAGTTAGAACCAGACATGGAACAACAGACTGCTTCAAAATTGGGAAAGAAGTACATCAAGGCTGTATATTGTCACCATGCTTATTTAACTTATATGCAGAGTACATCATGCAAAATGCCAGGCTGGATGAAGCACAAGTTGGAATCAAGATTGCTGGGAGAAACATCAGTAACCTCAGATATGACACCACCCTTATAGCAGAAAGTGAAGAGGAACTAAAGAGCCTCTTGATGAAGGTGAAAGAGGAGGGTGAGAAAGCTGGCTTAAAGCTCAACATTCAAAAAGCTAAGATCATGGCATCCAGTCCCATCACTTCATGGCAAATAGATGGGGAAACAATGGAAACAGTGACAGACTTTATTTTCTCGGGCTCCAAAATTGCTGGACAGTAACTGAAGTCATGAAATTAAAAGATGCTTGCTCCTTGGAAGGAAAGCTATGACAAATCTAGTCAGTGTATTAAACAACAGAGACCTCACTTTGCCAACAAAAGTCCATCTAGTCAAAGCTACGGTTTTTCCAGTAGTCAGGTATAGATGACTTCCCGGGCTTCCCTGGTGGCTCAGAAGTTAAAGCATCTGCCTGCAATGCAGGGGACCCAGGTTCGATCCCTGGGTCGGGAAGATCCCCTGGAGAAGGAAATGGCAACCCACTCCAGTATTCTTGCCTAGAGAATCCCATGAATGGAGGAGCCTGGTGGGCTACAGTCCACAGGGTTGCAAAGAGTCGGACATGACGGAGTGACTTCACTTTCACTTTTCTTCAGGTATGGATGTGAAAATTGGACCATAAAGAAAGATGAGTGCTGAAGAATTGATGCCTTTGAACTGTGGTGCTGGAGATGACACTTGAGAGTCCCTTGGAATGCAAAGAGATCAAACCAGTCAATCCTAAAGAATATCAACCCTGAATATTCATTGAAAGGACTGATGCTAAAGCGTCAATACTTCAGCCATCTGATGCAAAGCATCGACTCATTGGAAAAGACCCTAACGCTGGGTAAGATTGAAGGCAGGAGGAGAAGGGGATGACCAGAATGAGATGGTTGGATGGCATCACCGACTCAATAGACATGAGTTTAAGCAAACTCTGGGAGATGGTGAAGGACAGGGAAACCTGTTGTGCTGCAGTCCATGGGGTCGCAAAGAGTCAGACATGACTGAGCAACTCAACAACAACAACAACACTACTTATGAGAATCAAGGACTCACAGATCATCCTAAATTGATCTAAACAATTAAGAAGACCACTGGCTCAGTCCCAACAGAGTGAATAGATGACTGAATCTGCAGGAGTGGCTTTTCCAGAACTGGACAATGTGATCAAAATGCAGCTTACCTTTGTCTACTTCTCATCACTGCAGGTTTTTGGAGCAGGTTCCACCTTCAAGGAAGCTTTTTCAGGACTTCCTTGGTGATCCAGCAGCTAAGACTCCATACTCCCAGTGCAGGGGAGCCGGGTTTTATCCCTGCTCGGGGAGCAAGATCCCACATGCTCGAACTAAAGATTCTGCATGTCATGACCAATAAGACCCAGCAGAGCCAAATAAATAGTTTTTATTTTAAATGAAGCTTTCTCCTCCTGTCAGCAATAGTTTTCCAACAACACTTAGAGATTCACTCTATTTAATCTGTATCCAGTGGGAAATATACTATTAATAGTTATTCTAACTGCTTGTGTGCAATCTGTGTTTCTGATACACTAAAGATGAAAATCACTACAAGCAACACATCTTGGAAGGCAAAACCAATAATCCTGTTATTGCAACAAGGAGAATTATATGCAGAAGACATGCTAATATACATAGAAAATCCTAAAGACTCCACACAAAAACTACTAGAGCTGACAAATTCCACGAGGTAGCAGGATACAAGCTTCCCACTTTTGTGGGAAAATGTCTGTTCAGGTTCTTTGCTTCTTTTAATTGAATTATTAAGGGTTTGCTATTGATCTGTGTGAGCTCATTTTTTTTAATATTGACCCCTCATTTGATAAATGGGTATAAATATATTCTCCCACTCCATAGGTTGTCTGTTTGTTGATCATTTCTTTGGCTATGCAGAAGTTTTTTAATTTGATGTTCAACATCAATGGAATTTTGCCATATGTTTTCTTCTTGGAGTTTTACATTCTCAGGTCTTGTGTTGAATCCATTTTGAGCTAATTTTTGTGAGTAGTGTAATACAGAGTTCCAATTTCATTCTTGCATGTGAATATCCAGCTTTCAGTATTACGTATTGAAGAGACTATCCTTTACCAGTTGAGCATCTGGGCTCCCTTGTCAAATAATGTGTTCATATAGGTGAGGGTTTATTTCTGGGGTCTCAGTTCTATTCCATTGGTTTATATGTCTGTTTTTTATGCCTTTACCACACTGTTTTGATTGCTTTAACTCTGGAATTTAGTTTGATACCAGGAAGTGTAATGCCTCCAGCTTTGTTCTTCTTTCTCAGGATGCTTTGGCTACTTGAGGTCCTTTGAGGTTCCATATACATTTTAGGACTGTTTTTTCTATTTCTGTGGAAAATGTCATTGGAATTTTGATAGGGGATGCATTGAATTTATCATTTTGGGTAGTATGAACATTTTAACAATATCCGTTCTTATGATCCATGAACAAGGCATATTTTTCCATTCATTTGTGCCTTCAATTTCTTCTACCTATGTCTTATAGTGTTCAATGGCACCCCATTCCAGTACTCTTGCCTGGAAAATCCCATGGACGGAGGAGCCTGGTAGGCTACAGTCCATGGGGTCGTGAAGATTCAGACATGACTGAGCGACTTCACTTTCACTTTTCACTTTTATGCATTGGAGAAGGAAATGGCAACCCACTCCAGTGTTCTTGCCTGGAGAATCCCAGGGATGGGCTTGCACAGAGTCAGACACGACTGAAGTGACTTAGCAGTAGCAGTATAGTATTCAATACATAGATATTTCACCTCCTTGGTTAGATGTACTCAAGTATTTTACTGTTTTTGATGCTATAGTAAATGGGATTTTCTTTACCTCCTTCTCAAATGGTTTGTTCTTCATGTACAGAAATATAACTGCTTTGTGAATGTTGGAATGGTATCCTGCAACTTTAATGATTTTGCTAATTAGTTATAAGAGAATTTTGCTGAAGTCTTTGGATTTCCCATATATAAGATGATATCATCTGCCAACAAAAACAATTTTACTTCTTCCTTTCCAATTTGAATGCCTTTTATTTGTTTATTGTCTAATTGCCCTGGCTAGGACTTCAAATACTGTATTGAACAGAGGAAGTGAGAATGGGCACCCTTCAGTTGTTCCTGATCTTAAATTTTCAACCTTTCATCATTGAATACAATGTTACCTGTAGACTTGTTATGTAAGAACTGTATTATGTTGAGGTACTTTCCTTCAATACTCATATTGTTGAAAGTTTTTATCATGAAAGGATGTTGGATTTTGTCAAAACCTTTTTCTACATCTGTAGAGATTTTGATGTGGTTTTTACCTTTCATTTTATTTATGTGGTATGCCACATTACTGACTTGCATATGTTGAATTATTTTTGCATCCATGAATAAATCTTATTGATAATGATGTATAATATTTTTAACATGCTGTTGAGTTCAGTTTGCAAGTAATTTGTTGAGAATTTTTTTTACACTAATATTCATCAGAGATATGGCTTTTAGTTTTTTAATCTTGAAGTTGTTTTATCTGGGTTTGTTATCAGGATAATACTGACAGGTAAAATGAGCTTAGGAGTGTTCCCTCTTTAATTTTTAGAAGAGTGAAGATTGCCATTTAATTTTTCATTAAATGGTTGGTAGAATCTACCAGTGAAACCATCTGATCTTGGACTTGTAGGAAAACTTGTAGGAAAGTTTTTGATTACTAACTCAGTTTCCTTACTAGTAACTGACATATACAGATTTTCTCTTTCTTTATGATTCAGTCTTGGTAGATTGTATGTTTTAAGGAACTTTTCCACTACTTCTAGATTGTTCAGTGTTGGTTTAGAATTATTCATAGTAGTCTCTTATAACTCAAATATATTTCTATGATATCATTTATAATGTCTCCTCTTTCATTTCTGATTATGTTTATTTGAGTCCTCTCTCTTTTTCTTCATGAATCTAGATAAAGGTTTGTCAATTTTATCTTTTCTAAAAATCAGCCCTTTATTTCATTGATCTTTTCTACTGTTTTCTTATTCCCTATTTCAGTTATTTCTGCTCTCATATTTATTATTTCCCTTCTTATACTAACTTTGGATTTATTTTATACTTCTTTTTCTGATTCCTTGAGGTGTAATGTTAGCTGTTTTGTCTGATATAAGTGTAACTATCATTGCCTTCTTTGGTTACCATTTACTTGAAATATTCTTTTCCACTTCACATTCAGCCTAGGTGTGTCATTAAAGCTAATATGAGTCTCTTGTAGGCAACATATCGTTGGATCTTGATTTTTTTAGTACATTCAGCCATTCTATGTCTTTGATTAGAGAATTTAATCCATTTACGTACATTTAAAGTAGTTATCAATTGGTAACTTGTTATTGCCATTTTCTTTATTATTTCCAGACTTTTTGTAGTTCCTTTGTTCTTTTCTTCCTCTCTTGCTGTCTCCTTTGAGATTTGCTGACTTTTCCTGGTGGTATGCTTTGGTTTCTTTGTCTTAATCTTTTGTGTTATCTACTACAGAGGTTTTTTTTGTTTTTTTGTTTTTTTGTTTTTTTTTTTTGTGGCTATTACGAGGCTTACAATGTATATAAGCTTACTATATATATAAGAAATACAGCGTCCTATTTTAAGTTGGAAACAACCATGACAGCATACAGATATTTTACTTTTACTTCTCCACTCTCACATTTTAGGTTTGGATGCCAAAGTATACCATTTTTATACAGTGTATCCAATAAAAAATGGTTGTGGTTATAGTTATTTTTAATAAGAGTTGAAAGTGATTCATAGATCACCATTAGTATGTTGGAGAATCTGAAGTTTACAATATACTTAACTTCATTTTTGTTTTTTATATTCTCAGGTTCACATTGTCAATACCCTTTCATTTTACCTTAAAGAGGTCCCCTTACATTACTAATTTGAATGGTAATGAACTCCCTCATTTTGTTTTTTGGGAGAAAATAAGTCTAATACATTTGTGACTCCTATTTGTCAGTGTTTTCTTTTTTTCTTCTTATAATATTTTGAATATATCACCCCATTCTTTCCTGGTCTGCAAAGTTTCTATTGAGAAATCCATCTTAAGTGGAAAACCTTTTGTGTGACAAATCACTCTCTCTTACTCCTTTCAAAATTATCTCTTTGTCTTCAAATCTCGACAATTTCATTATAATGTGTCTTGGTGAATTCTTTTTCCGCTCAACTTATTTGGGGACTTTTCATCATCATGAATCTGGCTGTTCATTTCTCTCCCTAAGTTTGAAATGTTTTTAGCCATTCTTTAATTAGAGCTTCTGTTGCTTTCTCTCTCGTTTCTTACTGTGATTTCTATAACATATATTTCAAATGATAGTCTCTTGAGAAATTTTGGAACAACAGAGACAGAGCCTGTTGGAAGAATTTGTATTTGCCTGTTTAATGCCCTACTGAAAAGTATACAACATTCAAATATTATTCAAACTAATTTCAAATATTTGATGATGAAATTTCTTTGTGAAAATCCAATCAGCTTTATACCTACATTTCTGATTTTAATAGAGGTAATAGCAATTAAATTTTTTTTTCACAATTGAGTGACAGCTTTGAATGGAAATAATGTATTACCTTTTCATTATCATTCTAAGAGCAGAAATTAAGGACCATAAGAGCTCATATGATGTCATTTGATGTCAATAAATGGTCCATCTTTATTCACCGATAGAAACATTTAAATATGAAGCAAGCATGAAATGTTTCAAATATTGTAATTTGGGATATAATTCATGCTGAGAAAGACCACACAGTGATGTGACTCAAGAATCATTGAAAATATGCCCAATTAGTTAATCACACTATTTTCACACAATAAAAAATAAAACCACCGATTGTTTATAAACAAAGTGTCTAGAGGTAGTATGGGCCTACAAAAGCAAATTTAATATAGATCTCTAAAAACAGATGCCTATAAGTGAAAAGATACCAGTACTATCAAGTGATATTTCAGGAAAGTTCCCATGGAGTCCTCTGGTCACCAACATTGGATGAGCATCTTGAGAAATACCAAGAGAAATACTGTTCTGAACTATACCCTGTTTCAGCCCATGAATGAGAGCCGTGTCTATCTCCCCCAAACAGCTGCACTTTGTTTACTCACTCATGGAACAGCTTTCACTCCAAAAATGTAAACCTCGTCCATTTATTGATCTCTTTAAGCTCTACCTTATTACTGCAACAGGTTGGGCCTTCAAGTCTACCTGACAGAATTACAATCATTTTAAAAAGTAATTCTATAATAGCTATTAAAATCTATAGGCACAATTAATCTTTATCCCATCAGGCCCACTTTGAGGAATGTATCGTAGAGAAATAAAACATCAGTATACCTGAACATATGCAACTAGGTGTTCATTGGAGCTTTGTTTAAATGACCATAGCACAGTGGTGATCTGGATATTCATATACAGTAACAGATGCCTTCTAATGCAAAGAACTGACTCATTTGAAAAGACCCTGATGCTGGGTAAGATCGAAGGCAGGAAGAGAAGGGGACAACAGAGGATGAGATGGCTGGATGGCATTACCGACTCAATGGACATGAGTTTGAATAAACTCCAGGAGTTGGTGATGGACAGGGAGGCCTGGGTGCTACAGTCCATGGGGTCTTAAAGAGTCAGACATGACTGAGCGACTGAACTGAACTGATATAGTAACAGATGAACAATTATATTAAATGTCATCAAAAATTATGTATCTATGAAAAATAAGGACAACAATAGATTATCAAAAGAGAGGGATCCCTGATATATTTTCAAACTTGGAGAACTTTAAATATATTCATATCAAGAAATGCAAACTATTTTCACCATTATTACATTTAAATAGACTTTAGTAGCAGTGACCAATATCACATGGCTTCTCAGCACAGTCAAAACGTATGTAAATCCATCTATATTATCTTATGTGAAATAGATCGCCAGTCCAGGTTCAATGCATGAGACAGGGTGCTCAGGGCTGGTGCACTGGAATGACCCTGAGGGATGGGATGGGGAGGGAGGTGGGAGGGGGGTTCAGGATGGGGAGCTCATGTATACCCATGGCTGATTCATGTCAATGTATGGCAAAAAGCACCACAATACTGCAAAGTAATTAGCATCCAATTAAAATAAATAAATTAATTTAAAAACAAAACAAGTTACAGACTGGAGAGAAAATATTTGCAAATTATATATCCAACAAAGAACTAGTATTTATAATATATAAAGAACCTTCTAAACTGAACATTAAAGAAGAGATCTCTGTTATTTTTTGTAACTACGTGTGAGTCTATAATTATCTCAAAATAAAAAAGTTAATTAAAAAAGGTATGTAAATCCACTTTTCTTTGCCATAATTTCATCAAAGCTCTTTTCATCTCACTGTTTCGCAAGCTGTAGATCAGTGGATTCAGCAGAGGTGTAAGAAGAGAGTAAGCCAAGGACATTAGCTTCTTGGTTTCTGGGGAGTAGCCAGATTTGGGTTGTAAGTAAGTCATATTGGCTGTGCCATAGAAGAGGGTAACAGATGTGAGATGGGAGGCACAGGTGGAAAAGGCCTTTTGCCTCCCAGTGGTTGTTGGCATCTTCAGAATGGCAAAGAGAATTCGAACATAAGACAAGAGTATCAACAAGAAAGGAACCATAACAATCAAAATGGTGCCAGTGAATGCATAGATCTCAAACAAAAAGGTATCTGCACATGCAAGCTCTAGCACTGCTGGAGTTTCACATGAAAGATGATTAATTTCATTGTTGCCACAAAAGGGAAAACTAAACACCCATGTGGTCTGCACAGTAGCCACTATGATCCCTGAGATCCATGAGAATATAATTAATTTCATGAAAACCCTTATGTTCATAATCACTGGGTAGCTCAGAGGATGGCAGATTGCAGCAAATCGGTCATAAGCCATTGCTCCCAGAAGAAAACATTCAGTCCCACCAAAAAGAAGAATGAAGTACATCTGTGAAAAACAGCCTGCAAAAGTGATCATAGTTTTTTCATTGAAGAGGACCACCAGCATTTCAGGCATGATGACTGCACTGAAACCCACTTCCACCACAGACAGGTTCAAGAGGAACAGATACATGGGAACGTGGAGGCTCTGCTCCAATGAGATGACAACTATAATGATGGCATTTCCGATCAGAGTCACCAGGTAAATAACCAAGAAAACCTGGAAGAGCTGCCTTTGGAGTTCAGGAAAATTAGAAAAGCCCAAGAGGATGAATTCAACCACAGAGCTTTGATTTTGCCTTTTCATTCTGGTAGTACAGCATGTGATATTTTATGGCAAAAATGTAAATTATGAAGCCACAATCCAATAGTAGAGAGTTCAGGTCTCCATTCACCTCAAATAATCCTGGTAAAAGCTGTAAAGAGGAAGCTATCTTGACAGAAGTTATTTTGGCAATTTTGAAAAATGACCAGTTACAAGAAATAAATGTATCTTTCAAATATAAAAGAAGAATGAACACTTCTGGCTTATAAATCTTATCAGAATAGCACAAAATAATATCAAAGTTCTTATTTTCTAGTGCAATTCATACACTATGTATTTTGATATTTTAGCATAACTTGAAAACAAACATAAATAACTTATGTCACATTCCTACTACATTGCTTTCAGTTTCCCCAGTTTTATATAAGCATGAAATCTTATATACTTACAGAAAGTAAAGTATCAAAAGTGACAAAAGAAAAAAGATACCCACAAAAATTTTATAACAACCAAACAATTTAAAGTTACAGCACAGTTGATACATGTTTATTACAAATATTCATAGCTTTAAATTTGTTGTATGTGACTCGGTTAAATGTGACAACAGTTTGCAGAACCTTACAATGGAGGTTGTAGTATTACTTATATTGGATGATCTGTAAACTAAGAGAATAATTGACTTCAGGTTTATTGATAACTTCCTCAACTGGTCATGGCAAGTTGCATTGATACTAGCTTCACCATGGTCCATTCTTGTGAACCATGATGACTTAAGAAAAAAAGTTAAATTTTGATAATTGTGAAACAGTGATTTTAAAGATTCTTTCTCCCTCCCTCCCTCCTTTCCTCTCTCTCTCTCCCTACTCTATCACTAGGTTCATCAAAAAGTTCATTTCATTATTTCTTATTCAACAAACACAAAAAGAGCATCTACCATTTTCTAGGCTCAGTAATCTCTGGCAACTTTTGATTTCACAGCTCAACAAAGAGCTGACAACACTACATAAAATAGCATTTGACTCCTGGGTCGGGAAGATCTGCTGGAGAAGGGATAGGCTACCCACTCCAGCATTCTTGGGCTTCCCTTGTGGCTCTGCTGGTAAAGAATCCACCTGTAACGCAGGAGACCTGCGTTCGATCCCAGGCTTGGGAAGATCCCTTGGAGAAGGGAAAGGCTACCCACTCCAGTATTCTGGCCTAGAGAATTCCATAGATTGTATAGTCCATGGGGTCCCAAAGAGTTGGACATAACTGAGCAACTTTGACTCACTCACTCACATACCTCAGTACCTTCTAACTTCTATCATTTACATCTTGCCCAACATCTCCAATGCGAAAACTCCAGGAAGGCAAAGATTTCCTTTTGTTCTTTGTTGTATTCACAATGTCCATAAGAATCCATGACCCATAATATATGCTAAATACGTGAAGAATGCAGACAACAGGAAATCGAGACAATGTTTTAAAGGCATAGAGTATCAGAAAGAAAAATAACATCAGCACACCATCCTATTGGGAAGCAAAAGTGTTTTAGACATTTTAATGAGAAAAACATTACTTCTAAATGGAAAAGGAAAGTGAATAACCATAATTACAGGTGTCACGTGTGGAAGATACATCAGGTGGAAAGATCAAGACGTCAGTGAGACTGAATTGGTCAAGTAAAAAGGCATTTGATGACAACTTACACTGGAATCAAGATCTACTGATCATTGTATGATATCTTGAAAACCAGTGGAAGTTCACTGTGTCAGATTAAAAGGACAGAAAACAAGTCTTCAGTACAGATCAGTATCACATAAGCAGACAGTAGAAGACAAGCTAACTTATTCCTGTATTTGACCTTAATCATACATTAACATCAATGTCTGTATCATCCATAATAATTATATTTGTATGTAAAGATTCTCCTAAATTTAGTAATTTAAACTGCAGGATCAAATACCTAAATTTCTAACAGAGAAAAAAATAATGTGTATTCAGTTCCAAATATTTTAAAGTGGATAGATTTTTAAACTAGAAAATTTAGAATATTATATATACAAAATGGAAAACTTTTAAAGGACTTTTTAAAAGCATGTTCATGATGGAAAGAGCAAATAACCACACATGATCCACATTTTATCTATAACTTAGAAGATCATAATCCTGTCTTGATAACTCTCTGACGTAGAATACTTGGGCAGATCACTCCATTTTCTAAGTTCGAGTCCTCCAACTGGAAAGTGGACTCATTTACCAAATTCCCTTTCAGTTGCAAATTTCTAAGATTTGATGATTAGTGCATGAAAAGTACTTACATCTCTAATTACTACCAAAAGTTTTTCTCTGAAAAGAAAAAGGAATTGACCAGCATCAACACCAAAGAGTCTACCAATTCAAATGTTTGATCTGTGTCTAGTGATTCCTGAGCACCGAGATATCACTTCAATAGCATTTCCAACTATAAGATGAAGATGAATTGTAAGTGAAAATCTAACAAGCACACAGCAGAACCTTCACTTTTGTACCTACTGGCTCTGTCAATGTAAAGTTCATACTACTTTATTAGATATTTTACTTCCACTTAACAGCCACCTTCTCATAAATACAAGTCAGAGATTCTGTGCATTGATGCTATAACATATGACATTGAATCACATGCCCTGGAGAATCCATCCCTGGAGAACTTGCAATCACTTTATACATGCTTTCTTGTATTTTCACATGATAACTAAGGAGGTTTGAACTTGGCCCTTAAGGTAAGAAAGCTCAAGAGGGCTAAACTGGAGCACCACTCCTTTGTATTCCTACAGGGAATAAATACCTTCTCACACAAGAAACTCAGCTTCACCAAGACATCTCCCAACAGGAAGTGGAAACAACGACTGAATAAAGAATGAAAGTGGGGAAAGGAGAGAGTGGTGGGAAGAGGGTGTGAGCAAAGGCAGGTGAGCCAGAGGGCAAGGAATGATTGGATGGACTGTACAGTTAGTGCTGTGGTGGGAAATAAATTAGTATAAGTAGATAGAAGACTCTTCATAAAATAAAATGCGTGGATGCCCTCTCACCCAACAAGAACTTTTTATCTTTTGTAGTAGAAATATAGAGCCACTGAAAATTTTATGAGAAAAATGTAATTAAAATTTATTTCATTGACAGAGTCTTTAAATCAGCAGTCAAAAAATCTGGACTAGTTTGTCCAATTTGAGCAAATCATTTAACTTTCCCAATTATATTACATTCTCTGTAAAATAATCATTAACATTGATCTCCACTGCATATTTGTGAAAATCAAGGAACTCAAGGATGAATCTAAACTGTCTTGTACAATTAAAGCCATTGGTTCAGTCCCAAAAGAGTGAAGAGTGAAAGAATCTGCAGGTTTGGCTTTGTCCAGAACTGGATGGTGAGTCTGGAATGGAGGTTCCCTTTGTCAACTTATTGTTGCTTTCCTGGTGTAGGTTGTTCCATTCTCAAGGAATCTCACCTTTCCTGGCAATTATAAGGTTGCCAACTACACTTAGAGTTTCGTTTCATCTAATCTCTGTCCCATGGGAAATGTACCAGTTACTCTGAGGAGAAAGGATTTTCATTACAGAATCCAATCCAAGGAATGTTTCCATATCATTCACTATGTGGGATAACACCCTATTTATGAGCCAGTCATGTGCACTAGACATGGGAAATGTTATTTAATATATGATTCATACCCCATCAATTCCATGGGGGCTTCTGAAATACTGAAATATTCTATTTCTTGCTGTAGGGGAAGTCATCAATATGTCGAGCTATGATTTGCACACTTTCCCACATGTACATTAGAATTAAATCAAAACTGTATAGAAAAATTGCAGATACAAGCTAAAGGGGATAAAAAGGAAATAATATTAATATCAGGCTATATCTTAAAGGCAATAGTACTAAGGTGAAAAAAATAATAATCTGGAGATTTAACACACCTTCCTCAATGATTGACAGACAATATAAACAACAAAGACATAGAAATGAGAATACTTTAATAATAAAATTTTTATTTATAAGATGATAATGAGAGAATAAATATAAGTAAGAAACAACATATTTTATGTGGCTAACTATATTTTCCTCTTAAAACATTTGTAAAATATTTACAAAAATTGATTATGTGTTTGTCATAAAGAAAACAATCAATAAATCCAAATTCTTGGCATTCACACACATAATACACTTTGCAATAAAACTGCAGAACAACAACCAAATATAGTGGAAGGAAACTAAGGTCTTGGAAATTCAGAAACATTCTGACATTATCTTTTGCTAACTCAAAGTTGGACATGAACTATAGACTATTAAGAAATGAACTTTTAAATTAAATGACCAGATTTTCATTTATTAATGTCTTCAAAACTTTATTTCTAGTCTTGTCCTAAATTCTGTTCACCCTCAGCATCCCCCATTTCAGGTAGCAGTAGCTTAAATTTTCTAGTTACACAAACCAAACACCAAGGAGTCATCCTTGAATTCATTTCCACTGCCCCATCTCCAGCACTGCAGGCAGATTCTTTACTATCTGAGCCACCAGGGAAACCCTTTCCCTCCCAGTTCAGTTCAGTCGCTCAGTTGTGTCTGACTCTTTGTGGCCCCATGGACTACAGCACACCAGGCCTCCCTGTCCATCACCAACTCCAGGAGTTTACCCAAGCTCATGTCCATTGAGTCGATGATGCCATCCAACCGTCTAACCCTCTGTCATCCCCTTTTCCTCCCAACCCATAGTAAATCCATAATCTACCTAAAGCACTATGTTCTAAGTACAGTGTATCAAATTTGAACATTCTCACTCTTCTCAAAAGGGCTTCCCAGTTGGCTCAGTGGTAAAGAACCCATCTGCCAATGCAGGAGATGTAGGAGACACAAGTTCTATTCCTGTGTTAGGAAGATCCACTGGAGGAGGAAATGGCAACCCACTCTACTATTCTTGCCTGGAAAATCCCATGGACAGAAGAGCCTGGCAGGGTACTATCCATAGGGTCACAAAGAGCTAGACACGACTGAGCAATTGAGCATGCTCTCACCCTTCCTAAAGCTAATATCCTGATCCAAGTTCCTTTTGTCTCCCAGTTCAATTATTGCCATAGCCTCTGAACTTCCCCCTTCTTCCTCCCATGCCTCTGCTCAGTTCAGTTCAATTCAGTCTCTCAGTCGTGTCCGACTCTTTGCAACCCCATGAATCACAGCACGCCAGGCCTCCCTGTCCATCACCAGCTCCCAGAATCTATCCAAACCCATGTCCATTGAATCGGTGATACCATCCAACCGTCTCATCCTCTGTCATCCCCTTCTCTTCCTGCCCCCAATCCTTCCCAGCATCAGGGTCTTTTCCAATGAGTCAACTCTTCACATGAGGTGGCCAAAGTATTGGAGTTTCAGCTTCAACATCAGCCCTTCCAATGAACACCCAGGACCAATCTCCTTTAGGATGGACTGGTTGGATCTTCTTGCAGAACAAGGGTCTCTCAAGAGTCTTCTCCAACACCACAGTTCAAAAGCATCAATTCTTCAGCGCTCAGCTTTCTTCACCGTCCAACTCTCACATCCATACATGACTACTGGGAAAACCATAGCCTTCACTAGATGGACCTTTTTTGGCAAAGTAATGTCTCTGCTTTTAAATATGCTATCCAGGTTGGTTATAACTTTCCTTCCAAGGAGTAAGTGTCTTTTAATTTCATGGCTGCAATCACCATCTGCAGTGATTTTGGAGTCCCCCCCAAAAAAAAGTCTGCCACTGTTTCCACTGTTTCCCCATCTATTTCCCATGAAGTGATGGGACCAGATGAAAGCACCCTATCCCACTCACTGCAGAAGTCAAATTTACCAACATAACTTAAAATCTGTTTCCCTAGGCTTCCCTGGTGGCTCAGTGGTAAAGAATTTGCCTGCCAGTGCAGGAGATGATCTCTGGTCTGAGAAGATCACATATGCTGCAAAGCAGCTAAGCCCATGTGCCAGGACTGTTGAGCCTGTGCTCTAGAGCTCAGGAACCACAACAATTGAGCCCACACGCTGAAACTCCTGAAGCCCCCACAACCTAGAGTCCATGCTCGGCAACAAGAGAAGCCACCACAATGAGAAACCTCTGCACTGAAATGACCCAACACAGCCAAAGATAAATACATTTTTTTTTTAAAAAAAATCTGTTCCCCCATTGCTCTTGGAGCTCATCTCCATTACATCCTCTTGCTTACTCTCATCCAACCAAGGTCCTTCGCTAGTTTTCAAATCCCCAGCTATGTTCTCAACCCCACAGCTATTGCTTTGCTTTTCCTGAACATGGGCTCTTCCTTTCCGAAATGCTTATTCCCTCATGTCCCTTTGCCCAAGGGGTATCTTCTCCAGGAGACTTTCCCAAAAATCCTACTTAAATTGAACCTCAAAGCCAACTCTACTATCCTGATTTATTTTTCTCCACAATATTCCTCAGCAGAGATACATCTAAATCATGAGGACGGGTTAAAAATAAAAAGATGGAGAAAGATATTCCAAAATGCTAATCAAAGGAAATTTGTGTATTTATATGTACCAACTATGCGGGTTGGCCACATAGTTCCTTCAGTTTCTAAGTAAAATAAAAGACACATTTTTCATTTTCACCAAGAATTTTTAATGAACAGCATATTCACTGTTTTGTTCTGTTACCTTTTGCCATTTTTCAGGTGACTTCATAATTCCATCTTCCTGAAATTTTTATCTTTTTGAGCAAAGAACTGTTCCAGGTGCCTTTTATACCCTTCCAGGGAATGGAAATTTTTTCTATTAAGAGAATTTTGTAGACCGAAATAAATGGAAATCTGAAGGTGTAATGTCTGGTGAATACAGTGGATGAATCAGAACTTCCCAGTCAAGCTGTAACAGTTTTTGCCTGGTAATCAAAGAAACATGTGGTCTTGTGGTATCCTGATAGAAGATTATGCATTTTCTGTTGACTAATTCTGGATGCTTTTGTAGAGGGCTGCTTTCAGTTGGTCTAATTGGGAGCAGTACTTGCTGGATTCATCATTTGGTTTTCCAGAAGGAAGTCATAATAGAGGACTCCTTTCCAATCCCACCATATACACAACATCACCTTCTTTGGATGAAGACCAGCCTTTGTTGCAGTTGGTAGTAGTTCCTTTCACTTGCCTCATGATCTCTTCCATCCCATATTGCTGTATGGAATCCACTTTTCACCTCCGATCATTATTTGTTTTAATAATAGAACACTTTAATTACATTTAAATAGAGAATTGGACACACATATATGGTCAAGAAGGTTGTTCGTTTGTTTGTTTCACTTAAACTATGTGGAACCCAAACATCAAAGTAATAAACTTAAATAAGCTGGTACAAAACATTTTCAATGCCTGATTTGGACATTTTGAGTGTGTCAGCTATCTCCCACATGGTACAATATTGATTGTTCTTAATTAATGTCTTGATTTAATCACTATCAACTTCAACTGGCTTACCCAACTCTAGAGTATCATCCATGGAGAAACCTCTGGCACAAAGCTTCACAAACCACTTTCGACACCTTTAACCTGTCACAGCACCTTCTCCATACACTGCACAAATCTTTTCTCTGCATTTCAGTTGCATTTTACCTTTCTTAAAATAATAAAGCATAATAAGCCAAAAATATTGCTTTTATTCTTCCATCTTCAGTATTGAAGTGACTACACAAAAATTCGCCAATTGTGTTGTTTTCTTAATGCATGCTAATGTGACAACTGTCACAATACAATCTAGCAAAATTGTTCCAAATGAAATTAAAGACAAGTAAGCACTACTAGAGCCAGCTTGTGGAAAATACCAAACGAACTTTTTTGTCAACCCAATACTGCCAGAAAAAACAAACTGCAGAGCATGAAATATTACTAGGGATAAACTGAACTGGACTCTTCAGGACCTTTTTGGGTATATGAGCCCCCACTCTCCACCCTGCGTGTGTCCCCTGTGTCTTGAAATAAAAGACTTTGCTTCAGGCCTCCCCTAAGTGTCAAAAGCCTGTCTTAACAGTTAATGATTATGAAATGTGACCATGTAGTAACAAAGAATAGCTGTTAGACTGAGAAACTGGTAATAATTTGGACTATAAATCAACCACATAGCGGAGTGATTGAACTCCCAGTTTCCTGAAAGATATAGATACAGCTCTGACACACATTCCTAAGCTGTTTGGATAGAAAGCTGACCCCTACCAGATAAAAACTGTCAACCACAGCACATAGCCCCAAGACCAGTTGACCAGGCTGATGATGCTCAAAATTTCACCTTGATACAAAGAAATCTGAGAACTGAGCACAAACTGATCTTGCACCCTCTGGCCCACCTTTTCATATCACCTTAAAAATCCTTCCCTGAAAGCCATTAGGGAGGTCAGGTCTTTTGAGCATGAGCTGCCCATGTCCTTTGCTTAGTACCCTGCAATAAATGCTGTACTTTCTTTCACAACGATCTAATGTTCACAGATTTTCATTGCTGTGCACTGGGCAAGTGGACCCAAATCTAGATCCAGTAATAGGAAAAAAGAGTCATTTTATAATGAGAAAAAGTTCAGATCTTCAAAAATATGTAAAAATACTAAACTTGCAAGTATCCATTAATATGGCTGCAAAGTATATCAATCAATTATTTCTTTATGAATGAGCACCCAGAACTTTCTTTGTCCTATCAATTCTTCACCTTAGGCCACTTCTTAGGTCCCATTTCTATTGTAAAAATACATGAAAAAATACCAAGAGAAACTCTATTTTGAATTATAATCTGTGTGAGTTCATGAAGCAAAACAGGTTGGTCTCCTCAAAACAACTGTCCCTTGTTTACACATTCATGGAACAAGTTTTTATTCCAGAAATTAAAATCTCATCTATTCTTAGTGTCTAGAATTCCACCCTATTAGTGCAGCAGAGTGGGCCTTCGGGTCCTTCTGAAGAATTTATAGTCATTGCGAAAAGTAATTCTGTAATAATTATTAAAGAAATTTATACTACTAAAATTTATAAACACATATACTGTTCATCCCATCAGGTCTAGGCCTATATCCTACAGAAATAAGATGTTAGTAAATATGAACATATGGAACTAGTTGTTCATCAAAGCATCATCTTAAGGACAATAATCTGGTAAAATTTGAATGTACATGATAGAGGAATAGGCAAATAAATTCCTATATCATATGTCATCAAACTTAGGCACCTAGAGAAAATGAGTGTGAATATCCTTTAGAAACATATACCCTGACATATTTTCAAACTTGGGGAACTCAACAAATTAAATATATTTATATCAAAAAATATAAACTAGTTCATCATTACTACATTAGAGTTTGGTCAGACAGTGAATATATAACACACAGCTTCTCAGCAAGTCAAAATGTATGTAAATCCACTCTTCTTTGCCATAATTTCATCAAAGCTCTTTTCATCTCATTGTTTCTCACGCTGTATATTAGTGGATTCAGCAGAGGTGTAAGAAGAGAGTAAGCCAATGATGTCAGCTTCTTGGTTTCTGGGGAGTAGCCAGATTTGGGTTGTAAGTAAGTCATACTGGCTGTGCCATAGAAAAGGGTTACAGATGTGAGATGGGAGGCACAGGTGGAAAAGGCCTTTTGCCTCCCAGTGGTTGATGGCATCTTCAGGATGGCAAAGAGAATTCGAACATAAGACAAGAGTATCAACAAGAATGGAACAATAACTGTCAGAATGGTGCCAGTGAATGCATAGATCTCAAACAAAAAGGTATCTGCACATGCCAGCTCTAGCACTGGGGGAGTCTCACAGAAGAGATGATTAATTTCATTGGGGCCACAAAAGGGGAAACTAAACACCCATGTGGTCTGCACAGTAGCCACTGTGATCCCTGAGACCCATGAGAATGTAACTAATTTCACAAAAACCATTTTGTTCATAATCATTGGGTAGCTCAGAGGATGGCAGATTGCAGCAAATCGGTCAAAAGCCATTGCCCCCAGAAGAAAACATTCAGTCACACCAAAAAGAAGAATGAAGAACATTTGTGCAAGGCAGCCCACTGTAGAAATCCTCATCTTCTCAGTGGAAAGGATCACCAGCATAACAGGCATAATGACCACACTGATACCCATATCCACCACAGACAAGTTCTGGAGGAACAGGTACAAGGGGACACGCAGGCTCTGTTCCAGGGAGATGATGACTATGATGATGGCATTTCCCATCACAGTCACCAGGTAAACCACCAAGAAAACCCCAAAGACCTGCTCTTCGAGTTCAGGGAAGTTAGAAAAGCCCAAGAGGATGAATTCAACCACAGAGCTTTGGTTTTCCATTTTCATGTCAACAGTGGAGCATATATTGTTTTTAAGAACATAGTTCTAAAATATATTGTATAAATTATAGTACAAAGTTTAACAGCTCTGAGTCAGGGTCTGTAGTCAAACAATCTGGGCAGAAGATGTAAAGAGAAGCCCATCCTGATAGAAATTTAGCGTGGCAGTTTTGGAGAATGATCAATTATTGTAGCTTAGAAATCCTATCTGATTTATACAAAATAGTGTCTAAGTTTTATCGTAACTTAGTTTATCGTACTAATAGTTTGGAATTTAAATTTAATGTTAAAGTAAGTAGGAATATATTATAACTTAGGTGTCACTTATATAATGTTTCTAAAGGTATCACCTATTTTCCTAATTTTATGTAAATATGAAATTTAAGACCACAAAAATAAAGTGTCCAGGCTCATATTTGCTTGTGCTGATGAGAAAGTTGGGACATAAATGAAAAGTAAACGTGGGCCTAGGCTATCGTCATTTCATTCAAAAGGCTCTGGACAGAGAAATATTTAAATATTTTCAAAAATGGAAAAGGTAAGACAATTTGAACTTCCTTAAATATAAAATTACAGTAGGTTCTTACTGCTACAGAATCATATACTGACAATGAAACTTATGTTACATATATTTTACCATAATAAAAATGTTAACAGATTAAAATTTTTAATTAAAAATATATTCTCAAGAAGTCACAAAAGGAAAAAGATAACCCACACGTAATTTTATAAAATTTTAATAATTCTAACAAAGATGATATGTAGTTGTTATAACTATTCATTAGTTCAAAATGACTGTATATGACTTGGTTAAATCTGACAACACTGCAGAAACACACAGAGAGGGTTTATTTCTGAGGTTCCTGCCTTCAGTGATCTATAAGTATGTGAATTTGCTTTACAGTTGCTGATTTTTGCTCAGACTGTACCTGGACAAATACATAGAAAATTCATCCAGATGAGAAATTGGTAGGGGGGACAGTTCTCATTGGTACGTCCCTATGATCATATGTTTTAAGGAAATGCTCATGTTTTACTCATTATAAACTTTTAATTTAAAAGTTTCCCTTCTAGTTCCCTTGTGCTGCCCTCTCTTTCTTCCTTCCTATTAAATTTCCCATCAAGATGTTCAATTAATCACTAATTATTCAACCAACATTGATTGAGCATCTGCCATTTTTAGCCTCCATACTCCAAGACACACTTTGGACTCCAGAACTCAGCAGAGAGCAAATCACACAGCCTAAAATGGGAGACAGGGCCTCACTCCCTAAGCCAGTCATTCTAACTGCTACCTCTCGTACCATGCTGTATTTTTTCATTATCTCCTGCAGACATTGTATTTACTACTTTTATATATACATCTATACAGACATGGACACACACACACACACATATATATATGCACAGATACACAATAATTTTTTCATTAAATATAAACTCCAGGAGGACAAAGATTATGTTTTATACTAAGAATGTCTACAACAGTTTCTGACCCATAACAAATGCAAAACCAATTTTTTCTTGAATAAATGAAAATAAAATTTAGGAAAATGCAGACCCCACCTTTAAGGAATATTCTATCTACATGAAAAGTTAAATCAGTATAAACACTATTGGGGAACAAGATTAATTACAATGATCTTAGAGTTTTCAGTGAGGAAAATGTTAGTCTAAATGAGGAGAGATGAAGAACTACATCACAAGAACTCAGAGGTGGAAGGGCAATTAGACAGGAGGAAGGCTGACTTACTCAAGTCAAAATGTAATTGATGACAACTTAGCCTTCTAGATTTCTGTGATAGTTTGAAAACCAGGGAATGACATCTGTGGGAGATGAGGAATCCAGGAAGACAGAAGGAGCAAGTGAAAACATAAAATGTTGCCTTGGGTACCGATCATTAAAATATCAGCAGACAGCCATGGTGGGTTGACTTATATATGTCTGAATTTGTCTACAGTCTTGTATTAAAATCAAATGTCTCTATCAACCACAGTAATTATATTTCGGTTGTCAAAAATCACCTAAATCAATAAAAATAAGATCAAATATTTAAACCCGTTTCTAGTGGGGTAAAAAAAAGAGAAATGTGTATTCAGCTAAAAAGTTTAAAAGTGGATAAGTGCTGAAAATAGAAAATTTAGAGTATCATATAAACAAAGTGGAAAACCTGTAAAGAACTAATTAAAAGAATATATGAAACAAAATGTTCATGATGGAAAGAGCAACAAACCATAGGTGTCTCACATTTTTTCTGTAACTTAGAACATCCTAATGCTCTCTTGATTATTCTGACATGGAATACTTAGGAAGATCACATCAACCTTTCAGGTGAAAAAGGTTGGAGTTGGACTTATTTACCAAGTTCCTTCTCAGTTGCAATCTTCCAAGTTTTCAGGATTAGTGCATTCCAAGTACACATCTCTATTACCCCAACTTTTTCTCTGAAAGAAAAAAGAAATTGAGCAGCATTGACACCAAAGAGTCTTACTTAATCAAATGCTTTATCTGTGTCTAGTAATTCCTGAGCACTGAGACATAACTTCAATGGTATCTCTATCAGTAGAAGATGAACTACAAATGGAAAATCCCCTAACAAGCACAGCAGAAACTTTACTTCCTTACCTGTAGACTTTAACAATAAAGTTCACTATTTTGTCAGAAGTTTCACCTCTAGTCAGATGCCACCTTCTCATAAACACAACTCAGTGATTCAGTGCACTTCGCACTGACTCAGAACATTATGACACTGAATCATATGCCCCAGAGAATCCATCCCTGGAGAACTTGCAGTCAATTTGTATGTGCTTCCTCAGGTCTTTGCACAATAGCTAAAGAGGCTTGAACTTGGGCCTTCAGTTGAGAAAGCTCAAGAGAGCTAACCTGGAGCACCACTCCCTCATATACCTCTAGGAAACCCCCTCACACAAGATTCCGTGTCACCATGACATCTCCCAATAGCAGGGAGAAACAAAGACTAAATAAAGGTTTTAACCGGGGAGAGAAGAGAATGGTGGGGTGAGGGCATGAGCAAAGGCAGGTGAGCCAGAGGGTGAGGAATGATTGGGTAGAACATACAGTTTGTGCAGGGCCTAATTAATACAAACTAGGTCAAGAAGATGGAAGCCTCTTTGTAAAAAGCCTGGTTACCCTCCCACCCACCCTTTCAACCAAGAATTTTGGATCATATGTACTAGAAATGTATAGCCACTTTAAATTGTTTAGAAAAATATCATTACAAATGATTTCAAACAGAACTTTTAAACTAGGAATCAAAACACCTAGACTTGTTTGTATAATTTGAGCAAATACTTTAACCTCCTGAATTGCATTATTTTCTCTGTAAAATAAGCATAAATTATTGATCTCACGGAGTATTTGTGAAAATCAAGGGCCTAAACTGTCTTGAACAATGAGACCATTGGCTCAGTTGCAAAAGAGTAAAGAAATGAATGAATCTGCAGGCTGGGCTTTGTCCAGAACCCGATGATGAGACCACAATGAAGGTTCTCTTTGTATACTTTTTGTGTGTGTGTGTGTGTTGTATACTTCTTATTGCTGCTCTTCTTGAGCAGTTTATTCCATTCTCTAAGGAAGCTTACCCCTCTTGGCAGCAATGAATTTGCCAACAACACTTTGAAATTCATTCAATCTAATCTGTGTCCAGTGGGAAATGTACCACTTATGCTGAGGAGAAGGGATTTTCATCACAGAATCCAATTCAAGGATCCCTCTCATATCATTCATTATGGTCAGATAACATCCCATGCACAAATGTGTCAAGTTCACCAGGCATAGGGAGGCCTGCTTAATATGTACTTTGAATACTTCATACCCGATCAATCCCATCTCAGGGATCCTTTTTTAAAAACACAATCAGGTTTCTATCTCCACAACTTTTGGTAGAAATATGTTTTTTGTCCATAAAGACTGTTTTCTGCCAAAATTAAAAAAACTTTTAAATGCAAAGGATGTTTTGCCCATTTACTACTATCTCTGGAGCAGAAACTAGGGACAGTAGGAGCTCCTATAACACAATTCAATGAAAGAGTCCTTCTCTATTCACAGTTGTTTAGTCACAAAGTCCTGTCCAACTCAGTAGCAACATTAAAATTAGAAGCAAGCATTAAATCTTCCAAATATTGCAAGATGAGAAATTAATCATGTTAGAAAGTTCACAAGTTATGGTCTACCTCAGCAACCACAGAAAACATGCACGTTTATTTACCATATTGGTTCCCACAGGACAAAAATCATCTATTATTTATAAGAAAGCTATTGGGGGCATTTTAGGCCAAAAAAGGGAAATTTAGCAAATGTCTTAAAAATTGGTCTACAAGTGAAAAAGGTATGAATATTATCAAGTAAGACTTTAGGAAGTTCCCATGGAGTTCTCTAGTCACCAACACTGGATAAATATGTAGAACAGGAACAAGAGAAATTCTGTTTTGAATTATAATCTGTGTGAGTCCCTTAAGTAGAATGATTTGGTCTCCCAGAATAACTCAACTTTCTTTACATGTTCATGGAATAAATTTTCACTTTAGAGATTAAATCTCATCTGTTTGTTGGTCTCTTGAAGTTCTACTTCAATAGTTCACCAGAGTGGGACTTCAGATCAGTCTAAAGGAGTTACAAAGACTTTGAAAAATTATTCTGTAACAGCTATTAAAATCTATAACTACACATACTCTTCATCCCAAGCTTAATTTGAGGAATCTATCATACAGAAATAAAATGTCAATATATATGAACATATGGATCAAGTTTTTTATTAAAGTTTCATCTTAATGACAATAGTCCAGTAACAACATGGATGTTCACAATAGAGGAAATGATAAATAAATTGCTATATCATATGTCATCAAAGTTATATATCTATGAAAAATGAATGTGAATACACTATCTAAAGAGATATATTTCCTTAATATATTTTCAAACTTGGAGAACTCAACAGATTAACATGTTCATAGAAGAAATGTTAACTATTTTCACCGTAATTAAATTTAAGTACAGTGCAGTCAGACAAGACCAAATATCACATGATTTCTCAACACACTCAGAATGTATGTAAATCCACTTTTCTTTGCCACATTTTTATCAAAGCTCTTTTCATCTCACTATTTCGCAAGCTGTATATTAGTGGATTCAGCAGAGGTGTAAGCAACATGTAAGCCAAGGACATCAGCTTCTTGGTTTCTGGGGAGTAGCCAGATTTGGGTTGTAAGTAAGTCATACTGGCTGTGCCATAGAAGAGGGTTACAGATGTGAGATGGGAGGCACAGGTGGAAAAGGCCTTTTGCCTCCCAGTAGTTGTTGGCATCTTTAGAATGGCAAAGAGAATTCGAACATAAGACAAGAGTATCAACAAGAATGGAACAATAACTGTCAGAATGGTGCCAGTGAATGCATAGATCTCAAACAAAAAGGTATCTGCACATGCCAGCTCTAGCACTGGGGGAGTCTCACAGAAGAGATGATTAATTTCATTGGGGCCACAAAAGGGGAAACTAAACACCCATGTGGTCTGCACAGTAGCCACTGTGATCCCTGAGACCCATGAGAATGTAACTAATTTCATGAAAACCATTTTGTTCATAATCACTGGGTAGCTCAGAGGATGGCAGATTGCAGCAAATCGGTCAAAAGCCATTGCCCCCAGAAGAAAACATTCAGTCACACCAAAAAGAAGAATGAAGTACATTTGTGCAAAACAGCCCACTGTAGAAATCCTCATCTTCTCAGTGGAAAGGCTCACCAGCATAACAGGCATAATGACCACACTGATACCCATATCCACCACAGACAAGTTCTGGAGAAACAGGTACAAGGGGACATGCAGGCTCTGTTCCAGGGAGATGATGACTATGATGATGGCATTTCCCATCAGAGTCACCAGGTAAACCACCAAGAAAACCCCAAAGACCTGTTCTTGGAGTTTGGGAAAGTTAGAAAAGCCCAAGAGGATGAATTCAATCACAGAGCTTTGGTTTTGTCTTTTCATGTCAACAGTGAAGCATATGTTGTTTTTATGAACATGGCTTGGAAAGTACAAAGTCACAGTCCAATAGCTTAAATCCAACCAATCTGGACAGAAAGAGTCCATCGTGATAGAAATTTAGCTTAATGGTTTTGGAGAATGGCCGGTTATTGTAACTTAGAAATCTTGTCTGATATATACAAAATAGTACCCAAAAATAGCATCAAACTTTTATGACAAATTGAAAGCTAAGTAGTTTAAAAACCTGATTTAGTGTTAAAGCAAATAAGAATATTTTGTAACTTAAATCCCATTCATGTAACATTGATCAAGTTATCATCTATATTCCCAATTTTATATAAGTATGGAATTAAAGACCACAAAAAATAATGTGCCTGGGCTCACGTTTTCTTTTTAGAAAGTAGTGACATAAAAAGAAAGCAAATGTGGGTTAGCACTCTCCTCATTTCATTCAAAAGGCTCTGGACTAAGAAATATTTAAAGATTTTTAAAATGGAACAGAGAGACAATTTGAGTTTCCACAGATATAAAAATTCAATATATACTACTAGAGAAATGTGCACCTAAAAATGGTAAATTTTATGTAATATATATTTTAACACAAAATAAAAATTAATAGATTAAAGTTTTAAAATTTTTTAAATGAAAGTATCAAAAGGAGACAAACGGGAAAAGCTACTCAGAAATTTTTGATTAAAAAACCTAATAATTCTAAGTACAACAAGGGAAACATGTAACTGTTATGAATATTTGTTAGTTCAAAATGACTGTTTATGGCTTAGTTAAATGTGACAACAATCTGCAGAAATACACAAAAACGGTTTGTTTCAGATGTTCCTAACTTAGCTGATCTGTAAACTATGTAAATTAATTGTAGAGTTACAGATTTTTGCTCAGACTGTTCCTAGCCAAATATATTGGGATTTGCCCAGATGAGAAATTTGGAGGGTCATTTCTCCATGGTACATCCTTATGATCATGATCATTTAAGAAAAAGCCCATGTTGTAGGAATCTTATACTTGTAATTTTAATGAATCTCTTCTCTCACTCGTCCTTCCTCTCTTCTCTTTCTCCCTATTAAATATTTTTATCAAATTGTGCAATTAGTCACTAATTATTAAACAAACACTGATTGAACGCCTACCATTTTTAGCCCCTATGCTCTCAGGCACACCCTGGATGCCAGAGTTCAACAGGGAGCAAACCTCACAGCCTAAAATGGAAAATAAGGTTTCACTCCCTAACGCAGAACTTCTAACTCCTACCTCTCATACTGTGCTCTGTTTTTTTTTCTCCTACTGATATTCTATGTATAGTTTTATATATAAACTAACTCTTTCACTAAACATAAACTCCAGGGCAACAAAGATTATGTTTTATATTCGCAATGCCTACAACAGTCTCTGACTCATAGCAAATACTAAATCAATTTTTTCTTGAATAAGTGGAAAATGCAGACTCTAAGAAATGCTATGTTTACATGAAAAGTAAAATCAGTATAAACACTATTGGGAAACATGGGGTTTAGACATTTCATTGAGAGAAAGATTATTTCTAAATGAGGGATGAGGGTGAACAACTACTTCACAAGAAGTGGGGGGTAAAAGGGCAATTAGACTGGAAGGAGAGGGGAGGAAGGCTGACTTGCTCATGTCAAAGTGTATTTGATGACAACTTAGCACTAGAATGAAGGCCTGCTAGCTTTGTGTGATGTTTTGAAAACCAGTTAACTGGGAGATAAGGAACCCAAGACAATCGAAAGATACAACAAGCTGAAGACACTAAGTGACACTGAGTACAGATCATAGAATGTTAGCAGCCAACAGGAGGCAAGTTCACCTATTTCTGAGTTCAACCATAGTCATGTGTCAAAATCAAATATATATATATAATTATGACTGATTCGCATTGTTGCACAGCAAAAATCAACACACAGTTGTAAAACAATCTTCCACCAATTAAAAAAAAAGTGTCTATTCAGCTACGAATTTTATAAATAAATAGATTTTGAAAGTTAAAAAGTTTACAGAATCACATAAGCAAAGTAGAAAACCTTCAAAGGACTGATTAAATGTGTATATGAAACAAAATGTTCATGGTGGAAAGAGCAACAGACCATGGCCAATCTATCTTTTCTATATAACTTAGAAAACCCTAACGCTGTCTTGATAACTCTCTGACATGGAATACTTGGGTAGCACACTCCTCTCTGGATCTCAGCCTTCCAGTTGAAAAAGGTTGGGTTGGACTTATTTACCAAGTTCCTTGCAGTGACAGTCTTTAAGATTTGATTACTACTGCATGCAAATTACTTTACCTCTAATTATTGCTCCAAATTTTTCTCTGAAAAGAAAAAAAAATTGATGAGCATCAACTGACTCAAATATATAATCTGTGCCCAGTGATTCTTAAGCACTGAGACAATACTTCAACAGTATCTCCAACTATCAGTGGAAGATGAACTGAAAACGGAAAACCCACCAACAAGCACACACCTGAACCTTCAGTTTCTTACGTATTGAATCTGTCAATTTAAAGTTTACAGTGCTTTGTCTGAAGTTTCACCTCTAGTCAAAAGCCACCTTCTCATAAACACAACTCAATGATTCAGTGCACTGTTTCTAGAATGTTATATGATATTGAATCACATGCCCCAGAGAACCCATCCTTGGAGAACTTGGAATCACTTAATACATGCTTTATTGTATGCTTGCACAATAACTAAAGAGGCTTGAACTTGGGCCCTCAGGTGACAGAGCTCAAGAGGACTAACCTAGAGCACCACTCCCTCATATTCCTACAGGGGATAAATACCTCCTCACACAAGAGACTCAGTGTCACCATGACATCTCCCAATAGAAGTGGAAGCCATGACTTAATAAAGGTTGTAAATGGGGAAGGAAGAGAGCAATGGGGAAAAGGTGTGAGCAAAGGCAGTTGAGCAAGAGGGGGAGGGATGACTGCATGGAATGTATAATTTATGCAGGGGTGGAAAACCAGTTAAGGCAGGGAGATTGATATCTCATTGTAAAAAGTTTGGATACCCTCCCATCCTCCCAATAAACAACTCTTGATCATTTGTACAGGAAATATAGAGCCACTAAAAATTTTTGAGAAAAATGTCATTACAAATGATTTCAGATAGAACTTTTAAACTGAGAATCAAAATATCTGTACTTGTTAGTATATTTGGAGCAAATATTTTAACTTCCCTGATTATACTACTTTCTTTGTAAAATAGTCATAAATTATTAATCTCATTGAGTATTTGTGAAAATCAAGGGACTCAAAGATGAGTCTAGACTGTCTTGTACAATTTAAAAGGTCATTGGCCCAAAAGTATGAAGAGACGAATGAATCTGCAGGCTGGTCTTTGTCCAGAACTGGACAATGAAGCTGGAATGTAGGTTCCCTTTGTCTACTTTTATTTCTTCTTTCCTGATGTAGACTGTTCCATTTTCAAAGAAGTTCAACCTTCCTGGCAGCAATGAGGTTGCCAACAAAACTTAGGGATTCATTCTATCTAACCTGTATCCAGTGGGAAATGCACCACTTTTGCTGAGGAAAAGGGATTTTCATCATAGTATTCAATACAAACCGCTCTTATATCATTCACCATACTGGGATAACACCACTTGCATGCACCAGTCACATGCACCAGATGTGGGGAAGCCTGTTTATGTACTTTTGATGATTCATACCCCAGCAATCCCATCACAGGGTCCTTATAAATGCTGAAATGTCCTATTTCCCTAGAGGCTCAGATGGTTAAGCGTCTGCGTGCAATGCGGGAGACCTGGGTTCAATCTCTGGGTTGGGAAGATCCCCTGGAGAAGGAAATGGCAACCCACTCCAGTATTCTTGCCTGGAAAATTCCACAGACTGAGAAGCCTGGTAGGCTACAGTCCATGGGGTCGCAAAGAGTCAGACATTACTGAGAGACTTCACTTTCACTTTCACTTTTCACACCAGCAATCCCATCACAGAGTCCTTATGAATGCTGAAATGTCCTATTTCTTGATGTAGTTGATGGATGGTAACACAGATGATGTGCAGTTTTGAGATTTCATCAAGATGTAGGGCCATGAGTTATACCCCTTGCTAGGTGTACTTGCCATTTCCTGGAGAAGAGGTGGCAAGAATACACATTAAGAAGGACTCTACAAAAAAGATCTTAACGACCCACATAACCACAATGGTGTGATCACTCACCTAGAGCCAGACATCCTGGAGAGCGAAGTCAAGTGGGCCTTAGGAAGCATCACTACAAGCAAAGCTAGTGGAGGTAATAGAATTTCAGCTGAGTTATTTCAGACGAGATCGGGCGCGTTCAGGGTGGTATGGTCGTAGACTCAGCTGAGTTATTTCAAATCCTAAAAGCTGATGCTGTGAAAGTGCTGCACTCAATATGCCAACAAATTTGGAAAATTCGGCAGTGGCCACAGGACAGGAAAAGGTCAGTTTTCACTCTAATCCCATAGAAGGGCAATGTCAAAGAACGTTCCAGCTACCACACAATTGTGCTCATTTCACATGTTAGCAAAGTAATGCTCAAAATTCTCCAAGCCAGGCTTCAACAATACATAAATCAAGAACTTCCACATGTTCAAGCTGGATTTAGAAAAGGCAGAAGAATCAGAGATCAAATGGCCAACATCTGTTGGATCATAGAAAAAACAAGAGAATTACAAAGACTTTGTGTGGATTACAACAAACTGTAGAAAATTCTTCAAGAGATGGGAATACCAGACCACCTTACCTGCCTCCTGCAAATCTGTTTGCCCATCAAGAATCAACAGAACCAGTCCATGGAACAATGGACTGGTTCAAAACTGGGAAAGAAGTACATCATGGCTGTATATTGTAACTCTGCTTATTTAACTTATATGCAGAGTACATCATGAGAAATGCTGGGCTGGTTAAATCACAAGCTGGAATCAAGATTTCCAGGAGAAATATCAGTAACCTCAGATATGCAGATGACACCACCCTTATGGCAGAAAGCAAAGAAGAACTAAAGAGCCTATTGATGAAGGTGAAAAGGAGAGTGAAACACTGGCTTAAAACTCAACACTCAAAATATTAAGATCATGGCATCCAGTCCCATTATTTCATGGCAAATAGAAGAGGAAACAATTGAAACAGTGACAGACTTTATTTTCTTGGACTCCGAAATCACTGCAGATGGTGACTGCAGCCATGAAATTAAAGGACACTCGCTCCTTGGAAGGAAAGCTATGACAAAGCTAGATAGCATATTAAAAAGCAGAGACATACAAGTGCTCGGGGCTGGTGCACTGGGATGACCCGGAGGGATGGGATGGGGAGGGAGGTGGGAGGGGCATTCAGGATGGGGAACACATGTAAATCCATGGCTGATTCATGTCAATGTATGGCAAAAGTCACTACAATATTGTAAAGTAATTAGCCTCCAACTAATAAAAATAATTGGGGGGAAAAAAACCCTTAAAAAAAAAAAGCAGAGACATTATTTTGCTGACAAAAGTCCATATAGTCAAAGCTATGGTCTTTCCAGTAGTCATGTATGGATGTGAGAGTTGGACCATCAAGAAGGTTGAGTGCTGAAGAATTGATGCCTTTGAATTGTGGTGTTGCAGAAGATGCAAGAGTCTACTGGACTCCAAGGAGATCAAACCAGTCAATCTTAAAGGAAATCAATCCTGAATATTCACTGGAGAGACTGATGCTGAAGCTGAAGATCCAATATTTTTGCCACCTGATGTGAAAAGCTGACTCACTGGTAAAGACCTGGATGTTGGGAAAGACTGAAGGCAGGAGGAGAAGGGAACAACAGAAGATGAGGCGGTTGGATGGCATCACTGACTCAATGGACATGAGTTTGAGCAAGGTCCAGAGATGGTGAAGGACAGGGAAGCCTGGCATGCTGCAGTCCCTGGGATCACAAAGAGTTGAACACAACTGAGTGATTGAACAATGACAACTGTATTAGTTTAAGGTCTACAACTTAAAGCTTTCATACATGTATACATTGCAAAACAATTACCACCAAAAGTTTGGTTGATATCCATCACCTCATATAGCTACAATTTGTTTTCCTTATAAAATGTCCTCTCTTAGTGACTTACAATATACAATACAGTATTATTAACTACAGTCACCATACTGTATGTTACTTCCCCAGACTTTATTTACATCATAACTGGAAGTTTGTACTTTTTCACAACCTTCACCCATTTATCCCCCTCCCCACTCCTCAACTCTGCCAAGCATTATCTGTTCTGTGTCTTTTTCAGTTATTTTAGGTTCCACATAGAATTGAAATCATACAGTATTTGTCTTTATCTGTCTGACTTATTTCACTCAGGATAATGCCCTCAAGGTCCATCCATGTTGTTGCAAATGACAGGATTTCCTTCTTTTTATGGCTAAATAATGTTCTAGTATATATGTATGTATGTATGTACATATGTATATATCTCATTTTTTATAACTGTTGATAGACACACTTAGGTTGTTTCAACATCTTGGCTAATGTAAATAGTGCTGCAGTGGTCATGGGGCAGCTACCTCTTTGAGAAAATGATTTTTCTTTCCTTACAATATATAATCGGAAGTGGAATTTCTAAGTCATACGTTAATGCTGGGCTTCCCAGGTGGTGCTAGTGGTAAAGAACCCACCTGCCAACGCAAGAGACATAAAGAGATGAGGGTTTGATCACTGGGTCACAAAGATCCCCTGGAGGAGGACACAGCAACCCACTCCAGTATTCTTGCCTGTAGAATCCCATGGACAGAGAAACCTGACAGCCTCAGTCCATAGGGTCGCACAGAGACAGACACAACTGAAGCGACTTAGCATGCATGCACTCATTTTAATACTAGGTGCAACTACTTGACATAACTCCACACTGTATTCCATAGCCATGCATCAATTTATATTCCCACCAACAGTGCACAAATGTTTCCCTTTCTCCAATCCTCATCAACACTTATCTCTTGCCTTTTTGATAACAGCCTCTATAATGGGTGTGAAGTGATCTCATGATTTTGATTTGTAGTTCCCTTGTGATTACTAGGAGTTGGTGATGGACAGGGAAGCCTGGCATGCTGCAATTCATGGGGTCACAAAGAGTCGGACACAATTGAGCTACTGAACTGAACTGTGATTACTGATATTGATCCCCTTTTCATGTACCTGTTGGCTATTTGTATGTCTTCTATGGAAAATTATCTCTTCAGTTCTTCTGCCCATTTTTTAATCAGATTGATTGTGTTTTCCTGTTGAGCTGTGTGACCTTTTTGTATATTTTAGATGTTAACCCTTTTCTAGATGTATGATTTGCAACTATTTTCTCCCATTCTGTAGGCTGCCTATCATTTTGTTGATGGTTTCCTTTGCTATGCAGAAGCTTCTTAGTTTGATATAGTCCTGCTGGCTAGTTTTTGCTTTTGTTGTTTTTGATTTTGATGTAAAATTCAAGAAATGAATGACAATGGAAATAGTGTTATACCCCTTTAATACTATCCCTGGAGCAAAAACTAAGGACAGTACAACCTCATGGGAAAGTGGTTCAACAAAGCAGCTACTTTCAAACAGAAGTGTTAAGACAGGAAGCAAGCATTAAATGTTCAAAAAGAAAAAAAAGTTCCAAAAGTTGCAAGAATAAGAAACTATTCTAGGGAAGATCACACTGTTAATGATGTGACTCAAGGACCATAGAAAATAGCCCTAAATGGTTATTCACTGATTTTCTCACAAAAAAAAAAACTATTGTATCTATGTAAACAAAGTGTCTGGGGGCAATTTGAACTTAGAAAGGGAAATTTAACAAAAGTTTCTAAAAACAGTGGTCTATAAGTGAAAAAAAATATACTACTAGTATCAAGTGACACTTTAGGAAGTTTCCATGGAGTTTTCCAGTCCCCAGCCTTGGGTGAATATCTGGAAAAATATCAAAGGAAATCCTGTTTTGAATAATAATCTGAGGAGTTCATGAAGTAGAGACTGTTTGTTCTCCCAAAATAACTGGATTTTGTTTACTCATCCATGAAGCAGGTTTTTCACTCTAAACTGAAATCTCATCTATTTGTAGGTCTCTTGAATCTCCACCCTGTTACAGCAGCAGAGAGAGCCTTCAGAAGAGACTGAAAAGTTACAATGATTTTGAAAAGTAATTCCCCAATAGCTATTAAGATTCATAAATACACATACTCTTCATCCCATCAGGCCTAGACTGAGGAATCTTGTCATACAGGAACAAAAAGTCAGTACATATGAACAAATGGAAGTAGTTCTTTATTTAAATTGCATCTAAATTACAGTAATCCTGTAACAACCTGAACATTCGTGATAAAGGAACAGATAAATAAATTGCTATATCACATCATCAAAGTTATGCGCCTATATGGAGTTCCCCAGTGGTCCAGTAATTAAGACTCCACCTCCAATGCAAGGGACATGGGTTTCTATCCCTGGTCAGGGAATTAAGATCCTATATGCCCTGCAGAGCGGCCAATAAAAAAGAACTTACACACCTATAGAAAATGAATGTGAACATACTATCATAACAGAGGGATCCTGATATATTTTTAAACTTGGAAAAATCAACAAATTAAATATATTAGTATCAAGAAATGTAAACTATTTTCACCACTATTAAATTGAAATAATGTTCAATCTGGTAGTGAATCAATATCACCTGCATTCTCAGTACAGTCAGAATGTATGTAAATCCACTTTTCTTTGCCATACTTTCAACAAAACTCTTTTCATCTCACTGTTTCGCAAGCTGTAGATCAGTGGATTCAGCAGAGGTGTGAGCAACATGTAAGCCAAGGACATCAGCTTCTTGGTTTCTGGGGAGTAGCCAGATTTGGGTTGTAAGTAAGTCATATTGGCTGTGCCATAGAAGAGGGTAACAGATGTGAGATGGGAGGCACAGGTGGAAAAAGCCTTTTGCCTCCCAGTGTTTGATGGCATCTTCAGGATGGCAAAGAGAATTCGAACATAAGACAAGAGTATCAACAAGAAAGGAACCATAACAATCAAAATGGTGCCAGTGAATGCGTAGATCTCAAACAAAAAGGTATCTGCACACGCAAGCTCTAACACTGGGGGAGTCTCACAGAAGAGATGATTAATTTCATTGGGGCCACAAAAGGGAAAACTAAAAACCCACGATGTCTGCACAGTAGCCACCATGATCCCTGAGACCCATGAGAATATAACTAATTTCGTGAAAACCCTTTTGTTCATAGTCACTGGATAGCTCAGAGGATGGCAGATTGCAGCAAATCGGTCATAAGCCATTGCTCCCAGAAGAAAGCATTCAGTCCCACCAAAAAGAAGAATGAAATACATCTGTGCAAAACAACCTACAAAAGTGATCCTAGCGTTTTCACTGGAGAGGACCACCAGCATTTCAGGCATGATGACTGCACTGAAACCCACTTCCACCACAGACAGGTTCAGGAGAAACAAGTACATGGGAATGTGGAGGCTCTGTTCCAGGGAGATGGCGACTATAATGATGGCATTTCCCAGCAGAGTCACCAGATAATCAACCAAGAACATCCAAAAGAGCCGCTCTTGGAGTTGAGGAAAATTAGAAAAGCCCAAGAGGATGAAGTCAAACACAGAGCTTTGGTTCTGCCTTTTCATGTCAACAGTGGAGCATATACTGTTTTAGGAACATAGTTTACAAAGTACTAAATCACAGTCTAATAGTTCTGAGTCAGCATCTGCATTCAACCCAATCAATCTTGGCAAAAAATATAAAGAGGAGCCCATCCTGATAGAAATCTAGTTTGACAGTTTTGCAGAATGGCTGATTATTGTAACTTAGTAATCTTGTCTGATACATACAAAATAATATCAGAGTTTTATTGCAAACACCATGTAGTTTGAAAATCAAATATAGTGTTAAAGCAAACAGGAATATTCTGTAACTTAGATCCCATTCATAAAACACTGCTAAAGATAGCATCTATTTTCTCAACTTTATGTAAATATGAAATTTAGGACCACAAAAAATAAAGCTCATGTTTGCTTATGCTAATCAGAACATAGGGCCATAAGAGGAAAGCAAATGTGGGCTGGCACTGTCCTCATTTCATTCAAAAGGCTCTGAACTAAGAAATAGTTAAAGATTTTTGAAAATAAAACAGGTGAGACAATTTGAACTTTCATAAATATAAAAATGCAGTAGGTACTTACTACTTCAGAATTGTACACTTAAAAGTAGTAAAACTTACATTATATGTATTTTACAATAATAAAAATTCAATGGATTAAAATTTTCAATTAAAAATAACACCTCAAAAAGTGACAAATGGAAAAAGATAACCCACAAAACAATTTTATAAAATTCTAAGAAGTCTAAGTACAACAAAGATGATATATACTTTTTTTAACTATTCATTAGCTCAAAATGACAGCTTGGCTTGGTTAAAAGTGACATCTCTCTGCAGAAACACACAAAGAAGGTGTAATTTAAATGTTCCTACCTGAGGTGATCTATAAGTATGTGAACTGGCTTTATACCTATTGATTTTTGCCAATAGGTCACATATATTGGGACTTGCCAGATGAGAAACATGTGGTGTCAGTTTTCATTGGTGGAATCTTAAGACATAATGATTTAAGGAAAAGCCCATGTTTTACTCACTGTAAACTAGTAATTTAAAGTTTCCCTTCTCTCTCTCTCTTTTGTTCTCTTCTCTTTCTCACCATTAAATTTCTCATCCAGGTGCTCAATTAATCATTAATTATTCAACAAACACTGATTGAGCACCTACCATTTTTAGCCTGTATACTCTGAGACAAACCTTGGATACCAGAGTTCAACAGAGAGCAAACCACACAACCTAAAATGGAAAATAGGGTCTCACTCCCGAAGCTAGTACTTGTAACTCCTACCTCTCACACTGTGCTCTATTTTTTTCAATAGCTCCTACTGATTTGTATTTACACATGTATTTGTATGTGTATGTATATACACACACACTATCTCTCTCACTAAATAAATATCCCAGGATTGCAAAGATTATGCTTTATGTGCACTATGCCTACAAGAGTTTCTGATGCAAAACAAATGCTAAACCAATTTTTTCTTGAATAAATGAAAACAAAAATTAGTAAAATGCAGACTCAAGTTAGGAATGTTCTATCTACATGAAAAGTAAAATCAGTATAAACAGTATTGGGAACAAGGGTAATAACAAAAGTATAAGATACTTCAAGGAGGAAAAGATTACTTCTGAATGAGGGATGAGGGTGAACAACTACCTCACAAGCAGTCAAGGGTAGAAGGGCAATGAGTCAGGAGAAAGACAGGAGGAAGGCTAACTTGCTCAAATCAAAATGTATTTGGTGCCAGTTTAGCGCTACAATGGAGATCTTCTGGTTCCGTGTGACATTGTAAAAATCAATGGAAGTTAACTATGGGAGATGAGAAACCCAAGAAGACAAAGACAGCAAGTTGAAGACATGTAATGTTGTCTTAAATAAAGGTCATTAGACTATTAGCAAACAGCAGAAGGCAAGTTGACTTCTTTCTGAGTTTGGCTATAGGCATGTACTAAAATCAAACATCTATAAATTATGTTTTTGTTGTCAAAAAACTCCTAAATTAATAAAAATAGACTCTACAGGCCAAGTATTTAAATTAATTTCCAATGGAGAGAAATAACAATGCGTATTCAGTTACAAATTTTAAAAGTGGATAGTTTTTTAGCACTAGAAAATTCAGAGTATCATACAAACAAACATATAAAGAAGGAGAAGAGGGTGACAGAGGATGAGATGGTTGGAAGGCATCACGAATGCAATGGACATGAACTTGGGCAAACTCCAGGAGATGCAAAGAGACAGGCAAGTTTGGCATGTTGCAGTTCACGGAGTCGCGAAGAGTCAGACATGACTTAGCAACTGAACAACAATAACACAAAGTGGAAGATGAAAAGCATGTATAAAACAAAATGTTCATGATATAAATAGCAACTGAATATAGATGCTCCACTTAATAACTTAGAGACCCTATTGCTGTCTAGATAGCTCTCTGACATGCAATACTTAGGCAGATTGCTCTCTTTTCTAGATTTCAGTCTTCCAGTTGAAAAAGGTCTGAGTTGAACTTATTTACCCGTTCCCTCCCAGTGAAAATCTTCTAAGACTTCATTAGTACAGTCTGAATACACACCTCTGATTATTGTCCAAACTTTTTCTCTGAAAAGAAAAGAGCAATTGAATAGCATCAATACCAAAGAGTTTACTGATTCAAATGTTTCAGCTGTATTCAGTGATTCCTGATCACTGAGATCACTTCAACAGCATCTCCAACTATCAATAGAAGATGAACTGTAAATGAAAAACCCACCACCCAGCATATAGCAAGAATCTTCACTTTTTTACCTTGAATCTCTCAACTAAAAGAGCCTGAAGGATCAAGATGGTGGAGTAGAAGAACTTAAGTTCATCTCCTCTCATGAGCACACCAAAATCACATGTAAAACAACCATCAGTGAAAAAGACAGAAACCTATCACAAAAATCTATCTACAACTGAAGACATAAAGATGAAACCACAATAAAATAGGTAGGAGGGGCGAACTTGCAATATAATAATGTTCGTGCTACATGATCAGACGTTTTACCTCTAGTCAAAAGCCACATCCTCGTAACACAGCTCAATGATTCAATGCACAGATTCTAGAACATTATATGACATTGAATCACATGCCCTGAAGAACCCGTCCCCAGAGAACTTGCAACCAATTCATACATGCTTTCTTGTATTTTTGCACAATAACTAAAGAGGTTTAAACTTGGCCCCTCAGGTGACAAAGCTCAAGAGCACAAAACCTGGAGCACGCCTCATATTCCTATGGGGAATAAACATTTCCCAACACAAGAGATTCAATTGCACCATGACGTCTCTCAATAAGAGGTAGAAACAATGATTGAATAAAGGTTTAAAATGGGGAAAGAAGAAAGCAGTGAAGGAAGGGTGTGAGCAAAGGCAGGTGAACCAAAGGAGGAGGAATGACTGGATGGAGGTACAGTTTGCAGTGATGAGCTATAAATTAGGACAGGTAGATGGAAGACTCTTTGTAAAATGTCTGGCTGACTTCCCACCCCACCTCCCACAAAGATTTTGATATTTTGCATTACTATACTTACTGAGTATGCCTGAAAATCAAGGGACTCTGGGATCAATCTAAGCTGGCTTAAACAATTCAGGAGACTATTGGCTCAGTCCAGCAGAGTGAAAAGTTTAATGAATCTGCAGGCTGGTCTTTGTCCAGAACTGGATGATGAGGCTGGATTGCAGGTTCTCTTTGTCTGCTTCTTACTGTTGCTTTCCTGGAGTAGCCTGTTCCATTCTCAAGGAAGCTTACCCCTTCTGACAGCAATGACACTGACAACACTTAGGGGTTCATTCTATCCAATCTGTGTCTAATGAGAAATGTACCAGTTATGCTGAGGAAAATGAATTTTTATCACAAAATCCAATCCAAAGATCCCTCCCTTATAATTCATTATGGTGGGATGACACCACATGCATGAGCCTATCACAAGCATCAGGCATGGGAATGGATGCCTGATATGAGAGTTCCATGATTCATACCCTGTTAGTCCCATCATTCTGACATAATAAAATATTCTATTTCTTGATGTAGGTGCTGGTAACCCAGGTATGTGCAGTTTGTGAGAAATCATCAAGGTGTAGAATCACAATTTATACATGTTCCAGATACACATTTCAGATACATGCAAGGGGATACAAAGGAAGGAAGATTAATATCAAACTATATTTCAAAATCAATACTAATAAATTTATTTTTAAAAATCAAAATAGAGATTTAACATATTTTCTCAATGATTGGCAAAGCAAATAAAAAACAAAGGCATAGAAATGAGAATATTTTAATAACATTTTCATTTAACGTGGTAATGGAAGCGTAACTATGGAACAGAAAGAACACTTTCTACCTTGCTAACTGTGCATTTTCCTGCCAAAATATCTCTGGGATCTTTACAAAATTGATTATTTGTCAGTGAGAAAAGATCAATAAAAGCAAATATTTGATAGTCATACACACAGTATACTTTGGAATAAAACTTCAAAACAACAATTAGCAAAGAAACCTTAAAACTCATTATTATTGTTAAAATAATTGACCCTTAATAAAGACCAAATTTATTATTGTTGTTGTCATTATTATTATAAAAAACCTAGAACATGGCAAGCAGGACTAGTATAGGGTTCGAGGTTTACTCAGTCCTTGCTGCACTTTCCTAGTATGTTCAATTAGCCATGCTTTCTTTACTTTATGCATATTACCTTAGCAATAATGAGTAATATACTTAATTTTTTTGCTGTTTTGTGTTTAATCTAAATTTATCAGGAAATAATTGACAAAATATTGTATTAGTTTAAGGTCCATGATTTAATGCTTTCATACATGTATATGTTGCAGAATAATTACCACAGCAAATTTAATCAATCACCTCACATAGTTACAATTTTTTTTCTTCTGATGAGAATTTTCAAGATGTACTCTCTTAGCAACTCATAGGTATATAATACAGTGCTGTTAACTATCATCATCATCTTGTATATTACTTCCTTAGAAATATTTATCCTATAACTATAAGTTTGTACTTTTTCATTTACCATTTTCCCCACTCCCCCCCAACTCAGCTGCTCACCATTTGTTCTCTGTTTCTCCAAGTTTAGTTATTTTAGATTCCACATAGCAGCGAGATCATACAGTATTTGCCTTTCTCTGATTTATTCCACCTAGCATAATGCGTTTGAGGTCCACTCTGTTGTCACAAATGGTAAATTTTCCTTTTTTATGGCTAAATAATGTTCTATTGTGCATGTATTTTTATAGAAATACCACATTTTCTTTAACTGTTCATCCATTGATAGACACACTTAGGTTGTTTCAATGTGTTGGCTAAAGTAAATAGTGCTGCAATGATCATGGGGCAGCTATCTCTTTAAGACAGTGATTTCCTTTCCTTAGAATATTTACCCAGAAATGGAGTTACTGGGTCATATGTTAATATTAGGTGTAATTTTTTTGAGCATCTCCATACTGTTTTCTACAGTCATTCATTGATTTATATTCTCACTAGCAGTGTTCAAGGGTTCCTTCCTCTCCATGTCCTCACCAACACTTATCTCCTTCTTTTGATGAGAGCCATTGTAACAGGTATGAAGTGATCTCACTGTGGTTTTGACTTGTAGTTCCCTTGTGATTAGTGATACTGACTACCTTTTCACATAATTGTTGGTCATCTGTATGTCTACTTTGGAAAATTGTCTATTCTCTTCCTCTGCCCGTTTTTTTAAATCAGATTGGTTGTGTTTTCCTTTTGAGTTGTGTGAGCCCCTTATATGTTTTGAATGTTAACCCTTTACCAGATATCTAATTTGCAAATAGCTTCTCCCATTTCATAGACTGCCTATCATTGTGCTGATGGAATGATTCCTTTGCTGTGCAGTTTTTTAGTTTGATATAGTCCCTCTCGCTAATTTTTGCTTTTATTGTTTTTTCCCTTTTGTTGTCAAATTCAAGAAATCATTGCCAAGATCAGCACCAAAGAGATTATCCCTTGGAATTTCTTCCAGGAGCTTTTTCTTTCAGGTCTTACATTCAAATCTATAATCTATTTTGACTTGATTTTTGAGTTTAGTATAAGATGAGGGTCCAATTTTATTATTTTGCTTGTGAACTTTCAGTTTTCCCAATATCATTTATTGAAGAAACTATTCTGTCCCTGTTGTGCATTCTTGGTTCATTGTTAAAAATTAATTGATGACATATGCATGAGTTTATTTCTGGATTCTCTATTGTGTTCTATTTGTATATGTGTCTTTTTATGCCAATGCCATACTGTTTTGATTACTATGGTTTGTAATATAGTTTGAAATCAGGAAGTGTGGTTCCTCTAGCTTTGCTCTTGTTGATCAGGATTGCCAAGACCACACTTTTCTCAGAGTTGAATATTGAACAAGGATCTATCCATCTCTGATCCATGAGGATAACTCCAGTGGACAATTCAGAGCTCCCTGTTGGGGTGAGAAGACTTTTCCAGGTCTCCTTGGCTGTTGGGGTTTATTCCTCCCCAGTCTTGTTTCAGCATTTTTTATTTTCCAGATGTTTGCACTCCTAACTCCATTTCAGTATTCTGCTACCTAGAAAAGTCAGGGAACATAGACAGTACTCAAAGAAGTTAGCAAAAGGAGACCATAAAATAGGATTTGGTAACTGAATCTTACCATCTGATGGGTCTTATAGCTTCCATTCATTTTGTTATGTGAAACATGGACATATCCTGGCACAACTGAGAAGTTCAGTAGTAAAAGCTTTCAGATGGTGACAAGGAAATAATGTAGCCTTGGTGGGAAATGTCTGGATAGTGAAATGATTCAGGTATTGAAAGGTAGGAAGGAAGACGGGTTGATAAATCAAAGAATAATAGAATTATACAGTTGTTACTATATTACTTTGATCCCTGCAGATAGATAACAAAAAGGTGACCATAGTCAACACCATAGAAAACTAAGCATGAGAGCCAGAGTCTTTCAGTACTTCACAAGAACCCTCATCTCTTGCTGTGGCCAAGCAGAAAAAGCTAAATCAAATCCAGGGTTTTAAGTGGCTAGACTTCAAAGACAGTTGAATGCTTAATCAAGAAATGTCTGTTGTGCAAGGTTGGAGTCGGAATTGGAAAAAAATCTAAGAGCTTGACATATCGAATGGGAAATCTGGATGGATGTCTCCAAGGACTTTCCCTCCAAGATATCTCTGAACCTTCTGATGATTGAGAACTTGCCAATCCCTCCCCATTAAGAGCAGGAAGACTACATAAGGTAGATTCAGGAAGATAATCATGAATTACCTTCATCTTTGCTCTAGGAATCCAGGCCTATTAATACAGTTAAGTCATCTAAACCCGGTCAGAGACACTAGACCAGATAATGAAAAAAGAGACTGTATCACAAAGGAACTGCAAGATCTAGCTGGCCTATACCAATGGAGGTCAGAAAAACCCATGGTACTGGAGCCTGAGGGTACTGGATCAGGTGGCTAGTACTGTACATTAAACTGGAGAAGGAGAGTTTGTTGCCTTGGACTGGAAAGAAAAGAAAGGAAGCTTGGCAGTAAGGAGATCTAAGATTGATACATGTAGATGGACATATAGAGCAGGCATGAAGTGTGATGATCCTTGTGTCCTACATTAACATCCAATCAAGTATATTAAATGATTCAGCCAGCTTCTGTTGGCAACAGCCAAGTGATGGCCTATATGCATGCATGAGTGTGTGTGTGTGTGTGTATGTGTGTGTGTGTGTGTGTGTATATATATGTATCTAAAGGATATAGGTCTCTAACAAGGTCTCTGAACACATATGTTTAGTTTACTGTCAACCTGGGGAGCCAGCTTTGAACCCAAAGAGAATGTAGATGGCTCCCATGAATGCTAGAATAGTGCACAGACTACTATGAAAGTCAAGCAGTTCCCATAAGGAGAGGAATTCAAGAAGATGTGAAACTACTGCTTGTTATGTTTATTACAGGGGAAGTCAAACATCACATTTATGATCAATCTACAGCATGTTAAAAAGCAGAGACGTTATTTTGCCAACAAAGGTCCATCTAGTCAAGGCTATGGTTTTTCCAGTAGTCATGTATGGATGTGAGAGTTAGACTATAAAGAAAGCTGAGCGCTGAAGAATTGATGCTTTTGAACTGTAGTGTTGGAGAAGACTCTTGAGAGTCCCTTGGACAGAAAGGATATCCAACCAGTCCATCCTAAAGGAAATCAGTCCTGAATATTCCTTGGAAGGACTGATGTTGAAGCTGAAACTCCAATACTTTAGCCACCTGATGTGAAGAACTGACTCACTGGAAAAGACCCTGATGCTGGAAAAGATTGAAGGCAGGAGGAGAAGGGGATGACAGAGGATGAGATGGTTGGATGGCATCACCAACTCAATGGACATGAGTTTGAGTAAACTCCGGGAGTTGGTGATGGACAGGGAGGCCTGGCATGCTGCAGTCCATGGGGTCGCAAAGAGTTGGACATGACTGAGTGACTGAACTGAACTGAACTGAACTGAAACATCACATACTCTCTGAGATACTTAAGATGATCTTTGTTCTGAGATACTGAAACTTATGACAGATGTGTCATATTTGAAGTCAGAGAAAAGTGAACATCCCCTATAACTGGCTCCACCAACATGTCAAGAGATTCCTAATATCTTGTGAGTCCCCTGATCCAATCATTTTATTGACATGGACTACATCATGAAAGAGCTGAATACAACAGAGCATTCTAGGCAACTTGGGCATGGATATTTGAAAAAACAGTTCATTGAACAATCTCTTCCACCCAGATCCCTCTTCCCCTCAGATCCCTCCTAAGATTTCCTCTCAGGGACTGTTCTATTACCAGTTCCTGCTTAACTCTTGTGCCTGTCCCGTCCTCTAGGTCTGCTCCAGGACTTGAGACTAACATCTTACCTCAGACTGCCATCTTCTTATTAGTTAGAAAAGTATTATTTAGCACTTATTCTATCCCAGGCCCTGTATGAAGCAATTGGAACACAGGGGTGAAGAAATTCATATAGTCACTACCCTTGGAAAGCTTGTATTATGGAGTGTAGCAACCAAACAATACAGAGATCACACATCTATTAATAATTATATAAGGAAAACTCAAGCTAATAAGATCCTTATAATGGAAATGAGAGAAGTAGAATCTACAAAACGTATCTAAAATCAGCCAGGCAATTGTAAATTCAGAAGCAAAAAGAATATTAATCCTGTCTTTTACTACAGTTTCAAGTTACATATGTCAAAGTGATACAAAGCCCACAAAAGGAAAGATTCAGCAGCAGCTCCTCTAAAGTCTCTAAGCCACGTGTGTGGGTCACATGCTAGACTCTCAGGGGACACCTCACAGTCAACCCTATGGTCATCAGAGGGACCTGTTAGACCCTCACCCATAAGATGTTACCCCAGTAAAGGTACTTTTCTTCATTCTCCATGTTTTCTCTGCTTCCCACTGTTGGGGGAGGAAGGCAAGTGGAACTATTCAGAGGTAAGGAAGATGAGGATGATCTGTCTTTAGAATAAAATGTGAAAAAAAAAACAGATTTTATGCTGTGAAGATTAACTTCTTTGAAGCATTTGTCTTACATTAATCCAATTAAGCTAAGAATGTCTGCTCTTCCTCACCTGTGTCACGTTATAGACATTTCTGGCTATTCTCTTGGCAACCAGGTGCAAGTTATCATGAGGAAAAGAAAATCCCATTTTGATACATTAAATAAAATTTAATAAAGGACTATGAGGGGAAGGACAGGATATTCGAAAGGTGAGTAATGTGGGTAGGGTAGTTGTGGTTTGGGGAGTCAAGGATGTCATCTCAAGGGAAGAACATATTTTAAGGGGAATATAAAGAAAGAATATGAATTAATCAATAGCAAAGTGGAGTGAGAAAAACATATCGGATGAGAAGGAAGGCATTTTTTACCAGCTCCAGGCAAGAATGGGATAGTGACTTCATAAAACTGAAAGCAGACATTGCCCCAGAAATGGGTAGATGAGTGGATGACTGTGTGTGTGGGCAGAAGTGTAGCATGAATTAACAGAAAGAATGGGCAGGGACCAAATCAAGCTGGGCTCCATAGCCATGTTAAAATTTTATTTCCTACATATCGCAGAAACCCATTGAGATATTTTAAGCAAGAAGAGACATTCTAATTAAATTTTGAAAGTTCACCCTTTTCCTCTCCACACTAATTGTAGTTGGAAATTTTGGTGTCACCTACAAGGCCAGGAGAGCATGATTTCAAGAATCTTACTAGCTGCCATGAGGTTGAAGCTGGTGTTTCCTGAATTGCTACTTTTTGGAGTAGAATTATAAACTAGCTGTATTTTGTCACAGTTGGTACCAAATGGAGAAACAATGTATCTCTGAAATGATCACATGTGCATCAAACTTTGAACCTTACCAAATCAACTTCTATTCCTCCCCTGGGATGGAGACAGAGATCAATGTGACTTCTGTGATCTTCCAAAGTTAGTGATCATCCAACAAACTGTAAATTCATCAAAGTCAGAAACTGCATTTCCCCAGGCACAGGCTCATTAAAACTCATCTTAACAAAAACCCATTGAAGGAATGAATGAGTATATGCCAATGAATGAAAGTGTATGCCCCCCCCCCCCAAAAAAGAACAAAAAAACAAAGCTGTAGCCTTCAGAGATTTTTTTTTTTTCCTAAATGGCCTTATTTAACTGGCCCCTCTAAGGGCTATGAGAAGGAAACTTCACTCAGAGACAGCATTTGATTAAAAGGACTTCCAAATGCCTGTTTAATGCCCTACTGAAAAGAAGATTATACAAGATTCAAATGTTACTCAAACTGGTTACAACCATTTGATGATGAAATTTCTTTATTGTGTGTGTGAAATTCCAATTTCACGGTTTCACGCTCCACTTTTTTGGCAGAGGCTCTAGTAATCACAAATTATTTCTCAGATGAATAACAATAGAAATAGTTTTTATCCCTTTATTACCACCCCTGGAGCAGAAACTAAAGACAGCAGAAGCTCCTATGATGTAGATTCAAAAATGCACTCCCCTCTGTATGTACAAATAGCAACATTAAAGGAGGAAGCAAGCATACATGCTCCAAATGTTGCAAAATGAGAAATTATCCTGAGGAAAATCACACCATTGATGATATGACTCAACGACCTTAGAAAATATGCACAAAAATCACTTCAGTTCAATTCAGTTCAGTTCAGTCGCTCAGTCGGGTCCAACTCTTTGCAGCCCCATGAATCGCAGCATGCCAGGCCTCCCTGTCCATCACCAACTCCCAGAGTTTACTCAAACTCATATCCATCTCGTCGGTGATGCCATCCAGTCATCTCATCCTCTGTCGACCCCTTCTCCTCCTGCCCCCAATCCCTCCCAGCATCAGGGTCTTTTCCAATGAGTCAACTCTTCGCATGAGATGGCCAAAGTATTGGAGTTTCAGCTTCAGCATCAGTCCTTCCAATGAACACCCAGGACTGATCTCCTTTATGATGGACTGGTTGGATCTCCTTGCAGTCCAAGGGACTCTCAAGAGTCTTCTCCAACACCACAGTTCAAAAGCATCAATTCTTTGGCTCTCAGCTTTCTTCACAGTCCAACTTAGTTTCCCAAGTTAAAAAAAAAAAAAAAAAAAGAACCATCCTACTTGGATAAACAAAGTGTCTATAATCTGAGACTATAAAGGGAAATTTAACAAAAGTCTCTAAAAACTATGGTCTACAAGTGGAGAAAGATACTAACAGTATCAAATGAGACTTCAGGAAGTTCCCATGGAATTCTCTGGTCCCCAACATTGGGTGACTATGGGAAAATATCAAGAGAAATTCTGTTTTTTAATTATAATCTGTGTGAGATCCTTAAGTAGAACAGTTTGGTTCCCCCCAAACAGCTAAATTTTATTTACATATTTATGGAAGATTCTCACTGCAGAAAGTAAAATCTCATCTATTTTTTGGTCTCTTGAAGCTCTACCCTATTACAGTGAGCCTTTGGATGAGTTTGAAGAATTGCAACGATTTGAAAAGTAATTCTGCCATAACCATTAAAATTTATAAGCACATATACTCTATATCCATCAGACTCACTTTGAGGAATCTGTCATACAGAAATAAAATAGCAGTACATATGAGCATATGGAAAGAGAGAGAAAGTGTAAATGTTAGTCGCTCAGTCATGTCCGACTCTTTGGGACCCCATGGATTGTAGTTTGACAGACTCCTCTGTCCCTGGGATTTCCCAGGCAAGAACACTGGATGGATTGCCACTCCTTTCTCCAGGGGATCTTCCTGACCCAGGGATCAAACCCAGGTCTCCTCCATTGCAGGCAGATTCAATACTTTCTGAGCCACCAGGGAAAACCATGAACATATGGAACTAGATGTTTATTGAGCCTTCATCTTAATAACAATAATCCAGTAATATCTTGGATATTTATAATAGAGAAACAGATAAACTGTTGTATTACATGTTACAAAACATATTATCAATGAAAACTCAATGACAATCAAAAGAGAGAAATTCCTAATGTATTGTCAAACTTGAAAAACTAAGCAAATTATATATGTTCATGCTGAGAAATGCAGAATGTTTGGTCACCTGTTAAATTTAGTTAGAGTTCCGTTGAGCAGTGACCAAAAACCCCATGCCTTCTCAGCATAGTCAGAATGTATGTAAATCCGATTTTCTTCTCCATAATTTCATCAAAGCTCTTTTCATCTCACTGTTTCGCAAGCTGTAGATCAGTGGATTCAGCAGAGGTGTGAGCAACGTGTAAGCCAAGGACATCAGCTTCTTGGTTTCTGGGGAGTAGCCAGATTTGGGTTGTAAGTAAGTCATACTGGCTGTGCCATAGAAGAGGGTAACAGATGTGAGATGGGAGGCACAGGTGGAAAAAGCCTTTTGCCTCCCAGTGGTTGATGGCATCTTCAGGATGGCAAAGAGAATTCGAACATAAGACAAGAGTATCAACACGAAAGGAACCATGATAATTAAAATGGTGCCAGTGAATGCATAGATCTCAAACAAAAAGGTGTTTGCACATGCAAGCTCTAACACTGGGGGAGTCTCACAGAAGAGATGATTAATTTCATTGGGGCCACAAAAGGGAAAGCTAAAAACCCATGAGGTCTGCGCAGTAGCCACCATGATCCATGAGACCCATGAAAACATTACTAATTTCAAGAAAACCCTATTGTTCATAGTCACTGGATAGCTCAGAGGATGGCAGATTGCAGCAAATCGGTCATAAGCCATTGCTCCAAGGAGAAAACATTCGGTCCCCCCAAAAAGAATAATGAAATACATCTGTGTAAAACAGCCTGCAAAAGTGATCCTAGTTTTTTCACTGGAGAGGACCACCAGCATTTCAGGCATGATGACTGCACTGAAACCCACTTCCACCACAGACAGGTTCAGGAGAAACAGATACATGGGAACGTGAAGGCTCTGTTCCAATGAGATGACGACTATAATGATGGCATTTCCCAGCAGAGTCACCAGATAATCAACCAAGAACACTCCAAAAAGCTGCACTTGTAGTTCAGGAAAATTAGAAAAGCCCAAGAGGATGAAGTCAAACACAGAGCTTTCATTTTCCCTTTTCATTTCAGTAGAGAAGTGTGTATTGTTTTTATGAACCATGTATGTAAATTATAAAGTAAAAATCCAAAGCTGAGAGTTCGAGTATGATATTCTTGACAGATGATACAATGATGAGTTCATTCTGGCAAATCAAGTTGGCAATTTTGAGAATGGCTAATATACTGTAATAGGGACTCTTCCAAATACAAATAAAGAAGTGAAGCATTTTGGCTCAGAAATCTTGTTTCAAAAGTAGAAAATAACAGCAGATGTTCACTAGTAATTTTTTGCTAGGTGGAAAATTAATCTTTTCCTTAAAATATACACAGACATTACATTATTTAGAATCTATTGTCTATGATAATACATTGATGTATGCATCTTTGGTCTTTTCAATTTCATGTTTATATATGAACTTTTAAATTAAGTATTTCAAATAAACAAATAGCAAAAAACATCTGGAAAAATATTAAATTGGTAATTCAAAATTAAAACAAAATTTTGGTGAATATTTACTATAAATGCCAAGGTTCAAAATTAATTTATAATAACTTTCTTTAAAAAAATATACAAATAATATACCCCAACAAATACAGAAACACTTAAAAGAGGTTGGATTTAAATGCACTTATCTCAGATAAACCTAAGTAAATTGTTTCAAGCACTCCAGTTTCTAGTCAGAGTAGATCTGACTAATTATACTGAAATTTGCCTGAATGAGAAACTTTAGAGGTCCGTTCTCCATGGCCTATCCTTATGACCATTGAAGTGACTTTCAAGGATATTAAAAAACACCGTTTTTTGTCATTCTGATCCTGTGGTTTAAACAACCACTCTCTCTTTCAATACCTCTCTTTCTCTCATTTCCCCACTACTCTCTACCCCATCATTCACTGACTCCCATCACCTTAGTATCTTTTCTGCCATAACACTCATCACCAACTGAAATACCACATACTTATTAGAGTTTTATGCTTATTGTTTAACTCCCCCTTCTGGAATATAAGCTCCAGGACCACAGGAACTTTGCTCTGTTGTTCACTGTATTCTCAGTGCTGGAATAGATACTAAATGATATAATAGATAATAAACCAATATTTGCTGAATAGATGTAATAATAGATACTAAAATTAGAAAAACCCATGGAATGGGTTTTCTGCCCTTAAGGAATGTAATATCTAAAGGAAAAATAAATCAAATTCAAAACGAGAGCCCCAGAATTAATCCATGGCTTTTGTAGAAGTTTGAGGCTTCTTGTGGGATTGGAACTACCACTAGATTGGAGGAATGAGTCCAGACTCTGCCAGTACCTCCAAGATGAGTCCTTGCTTCTCCCTGCAGTCAGGTTCCCCTTTGTGGTTGGGAGCCGACAAATAACCCAAGACAATTCTTCTGGTTCTGACATGAGTGCTGCTCTGATTAGTTCTTGGAAAACTGCAGCCTGCAAAGCTTCCCCTCCATGCAGACGACACACAAGCTGAAGGAAGACTGGAATCGTGGTGGATGAGCATGTAGGAGGCACACGTGCCGTCTCAGTCCTATGGATGAGCCAGCCCCAAGCAGAGCTGACCATCCTCCTCCCAACCTTCCTGAGCCCCTCTCTGGGCAGAGCACCTCACTTCTCCCCTGATTTTCCCTCCAGTCATCCAGACCAACTCTCCCCTACCTCTAGCATCCTCCTCACTTTTGGACGCTTTGATCTTTAAAATCTGGAGTCCCTCTGGGCTCAGCAAGATCATCCCTACTTTCACTGCTCCAGCTCACTGTCTCTTTTCCTCTCCTTTCAACCTCCCTCCCATCGTTAAATGGTTTTCAAACTGGCTCCTCCCGGTTTTGTAACTTCTCCTCCAATCTACCCCTCATACCCCTGCCAAAATAATATCATCCTCCCTCCCCAAACCTTCAGAGTCTCCTGTCAGTAAAATAAAACGCCTTTTCTCAGTCTGTCATTTAAGGGAAACCAGAGTCAGGACAAGTACTAGAGAAATTTAAAGAGGGAAATACTACTTCCGAATGGAAAAGGAGAGTGAACGACCATAAGCAGAGGATGTCATAGTAAAAGGGCCATAAAGTGGAAGGAGGAAGGCTGGCTTGCTGAAATCAAAGGTACTTATTCAATGACATCTTAGTACTAGAATTGGCCTTTGGAGGGTGCTTTGAAAACTAGCAGAATTTCACTGTAGGACATGAGGAAGCCAGGACAGAAAAACAGGCAAGCTAAAGACATGTAATGTTGTCTTGAGCTCAGATCATAAGGGCAATAGCAGAGAATAAAAGGCAAGGTGATTTACTGAATTTAGCTATAGTGATAAATTAAAATCAAATGTTTGTATCAACTTTAATAATTATATTTTGGATACCAAAAAACTCCCCAAATTAGTAAACTCTACAGGAAAAATAAACTTTTTAAGTATCATTTCTAGTAGGCAAAATTATATATTAGACTCCAGGTGTTTAAAACCAAATGAGTTTTAAAAATAAGAAAATTTAGAGTATATTAAAAATATACAAACTCCTGGGGCTGATAAAGTTAGAAGCAAATTTAAATGTGCTGCCTTCATTTAAAAAAAAAACTAAACCTGAATGGTCCATCTTTTCCTTTTAATATAAACAAAAATGATGGCCTAATTCACTGACATGTTCCTCTGACTCCAGTGTTAACTTTCTGTAAATGACCTTGGGTAAATCACTTCCTCCTCTGGATTTCATCTTTCTCTATGACTAGCCTTATTTATGACCATCTGCCACTCCAGCTACAAACCTCTATGAGCTGATGATTAGTGCAAGCAGTCATCAAATAGAGCTCTAATTATTGCCCAAACTTATACGTGAATATGAAAGGTGGTGTAGTAGGCATTCTTACCTGAGCACTGATAGGCATCTCCAATTATCGTCGAGAAAAACTGTAAATAGGAAACTCACTGACAGGTACATAAGTAGACTCTTCAATTCCTAACCTAATGATTGCCTCAATTTTCATTTCATTTAAACTTATATTTCACTTCTTTAGTTGAGAAATGCTCCCATAAACAAAACTCAGTGATTCAATGCACTGATTTTATATTATACGGCCAAAAAATTGTTTGCCCTAGGAGAATCTTTCTCTAAAGCACTTACTCCCATTTTATATAGACCTGCCCATAAGACTATCCCATATGGACCTAAGAAATTTCAGTTGCACAACCTTGGAGCAACATTCTCAGTTTCTACGGGGAACAAACAACTCTTCACTCAAGAGGCTCAATTCCACCATGACCTCCCCAATTAAGAAATTCTCTAGTAATAGGAAACACATTAAGTTGATTGAGGTTATTTTGTAGAAAGCCTGGATGTCCTTACCAATATGTTTGATATTTTCTAGTACAAATATGGTAATACTGAAATTTTAATGGAGAAAAAGTCATTCAGATGATTTTATAGTTGGGGCTTTTTAACTGGAAATCAAAATATCTGGACTAGTTTTATGACTGAGCAAATAAGTAACTTCTCTGCCTCTATTACATTTCTGCTAAAATAATGTTACTAATTTCACAAGGTATGTGTTAGAACCAGTGTTCAATCTATGCTGAAATGAACACCCAAATTATCATGTTGTACACCTTAAATTTTCACACTGTTATATGTCAAATGTATTTCAACAACAACAACATAAAACCTCACAGTAAAAAAATAAATAAATAAAATTGTCATCATTCCTACTACTATAAATTGAAAATTGTCATTGCATTTATATTATACTTATATTTTAAACAATATTTATGTATATCATATGTACAATATAATAACAGTTAATATACACTGTACTATATTCAATATATATTATATTTTATAAATATGCCTATTCATATCTTAAATATACTCTTTAATGTATTATTTATATATATTTGTATAATAAATTTATTATTATATTTATATGTATATAGTAGTAGCAGTTCCAAGTCTTATCATCTCTCTAAAGTGTTATTATTATATGGTTTTAGTTTTATAATTTTTATGAATTTATAATTATTATTTTATAATACTACATATTTTAAAAACTGATGCTCAGAAAAGATATGTAACTTAACAAAAACATACATACATGTAGAAAGTGGCAGATCCAACATTTGGAACTAAGTCTTTTCAGCTTTCACTGAGTGTCCAGTAATTCACTCTGATTTTCACATCAGTGATATTTTATGTATATTCAACTAGCAACAGTGAGAACAAGTAATTTATATTTATCATTTCTAGGCCATCAAAAATGTTCTACTATCTTTGGTTGAGTTGACTCATTGGAAAAGACCCTGGTGCTGGGAGGGATTGGTGGCAGCAGGAGAAGGGGACAACAGAAGATGAGATGGTTAGATGGCATCACCGACTCGATGGACATGAGTGAGTAAACTCCGGGAGTTGGTGATGGACAGGGAGGCCAGGGGTGCTGCGATTCAAGGGGTCGCAAAGAGTCAGACACGACTGAGCGACTGAACTGAACTGAATTGATCTTTGTATGGTTTTGACATGCTTATGACACCAATATAAGGTATTTTGTTACATTTGATTTTGTCACAGGTAAAATTCATGCTGAGGCATCATTTCTACCTGGGGAAGCCCTGATATATCTCTGTTTTATTGTCTCTGTCCACAGAGTGGTGTGGAAAAGACACACTAAAAGCAGGAAGCAGGAAGAGCTGGGCGACCTTTCTCCCCAAGAACCTACCACCTCAGATATTTGCCAGTCACTTCCCACACGGTAACCATGTCCCAAATGTCATTGGACAGTACAGGTTATTGTCAAGGGTACCACACCAACCCAATCTCAAAGCTGTGTGGATTTACTTACATAAATTCAGTCTTTTCCTGGCAGTTCAGTTCAGTTCAGTTCAGTTCAGTCATGTCCAACTCTTTGCGGCCCCATGGACTGCAGCATGCCAGGCCTCCCTGTTCATCACCAACTCCCAGGGTTTACCAAAACTCACGTTCATTGAGTCAGTGATGCCATCCAACCATCTCATCCTGTCGCCCCCTTCTCCTACCGCCTTCAATCTTTCCCAGCATCAGGGGCCTTTCCAATGAGTCAACTCTTCCCATGAGGTGGCCAAAGTATTGGAGTTTCAGCTTCAACATAGTCCTTCCAATGAACACCCAGGACTGATCTCCTTTAGGATGGAATGGTTGGACCTCCTTGCAGTACAAGGGACTCTCAAGGGTCTTCTCCAACACCACAGTACAAAAACATGAATTCTTCAGTGCTCAGCTTTCTTTCTAGCCCAACTCTCACGTTGATACATGACTACTGGAAAAACCATAGCCTTGACTAGATGGACCTTTGTTGGCAAAATAATGTCTCTGCTTTTTTAATATGTTATCCAGGTTGGTCATAACTTTCCTTCCAAGGAGTAAGCATCTTTTAATTTCATGGCTGCAGTCACCATCTGCAGTGATTTTGGAGCCCCCCAAAATAAAGTCTGACACTGTTTCTACTGTTTCTCCATATATTTCCCATGAAGTGATGGGACCAAATGCCATGATCTTAGTTTTCTGAATATTGAGCTTTAAGCCAACTTTTTCACTCTCCTCTTTCACTTTCATCAAGAGGCTCTTTAGTTCCCCTTCACTTTCTGCCATAAGGGTGGTGTCATCTGCATATCTGAGGTTATTGATATTTCTCCCAGCAATCTTGATTCCAGCTTGTGTTTCTTCCAGCCCAGCGTTTCTCATGATATATTCTGCATATAAGTTAAATAAGCAGGGTGACAATATACAGCCTTGACATACTCCTTTTCCTATTTGGAACCAGTCTATTGTCCTATGTCCAGTTCTAACTGTTGTTTCCTGACCTGCATATAGGTTTCTCAATAGGAAGGTCAGGTGGTCTGGTATTCCCATCTCTTTCAGAATTTCCCAGTTTGTTGTGATCCACACAGTCAAAGGCTTTGACATAGCCAATAAAGCAGAAATAGATGTTTTTCTGGAACTCTCTTGTTTTTCCAATGATCCAGCAGATGTTGGCAATTTGATCTCTGGTTCCTCTGCCTTTCCTAAAACCAACTTGAACATCTGGAAGTTCACAGTTCACATATTGCTGAAGCCTAGCTTGGAGAATTTTGAGCATTACTTTACTAGCGCGTGAGATGAGTGCAATTGTGCAGTAGTTCGAGCATTCTTTGGCATTGCCTTTCTTTGAGATTGGAATGAAAACTGACCTTTTCCAGTCCTGTGGCCACTGCTGAGTTCTCCAGATTTGCTGGCATATTGAGTACAGCACTTTCACAGCATCATCTTTCAGGATTTGAAATAGCTCAACTGGAATTCCATCACCTCCACTAGCTTTGTTTGTAGTGATTCTTCCTAAGGTCCACTTGACTTCACATTCCAGGATGTCTGGCTCTAGGTGAGTGATCACACCATCGTGGTCATCTGGGTTGATGACCCAGCGTAGCCAAAAATAAATGAATAAATAAAATTGTTTTTTAAATACTCATTAAAAAAGAGAGAGAGCACACCAAAATCACAACCATCTGCAGAATAACCATCAGTGAAAAAGATTGGAAACTACCAGAAAAGATCTTCCACAGCTAAAGACATAAAGAAGAAATGAGACCCAGACCCATGATGGGAGGGACCATCCCCAGCTGGGAAACCCACAAACTGGAGAATAATTGTATCACAGAGGTCTTCCCACAGGGGCAAGAGTTCTAAGCCCCAACATCAGGTTCCCCAATCTAGAAGGTCTGACATTGGGAAAACGATCCCTCAGGGTATTTGGCTTTGAAGACCAGGAGGGCTAAATTGCAGGAGCCCCTCAGGACCAGGGGAAATAGAAACTCCACTCCACAAATTCCACACACTCTGGGACTCAGGGCAAGAGCAGTAATTGATAAGAGCCTGGGCCAGACCTACTTGCAGGTCTTGGAGAGTCTCCTGGAGAGGCACCTACAGCTCACCATGGGGACACAGACACCAGCAGCAGCCATATTTAGGAGCTCGTTCTACCCTGAAGGAGAAGCTGACAGGCCAACGCCATTGTGTGGGCTCCTTTCTCCAGCATTTAGGGCCAAGACCTGGCCCCATCTAATAGTCTGCAGGCACCAGTGTTGGGATGCCTCAGGCCAGACAACTAACTGGGTAGGGATACAGCCCCAGCCTTCTGCAGACAGGCGCCTAAAGATCTTCTAAGCCCACTGTTACCCTGCCCACCAGAGGGCCAAGACGTAACTCCACCCACCAGTAGACAGGCACAGGCCCCTCCCACCAGGAAGCTTGCACAGACCTCTAGACCAGCCTCAACCCCCAGTGGGCAGACACCAGAATGTAGGCCAGACCCTCCCCACTGGCAGGGCAATGCAAACTTCAGGACACTCCAGATCTCATCAAACGAATCAATCCTAAAGGAAATCAACCCTGAATATTCATTGGAAGGACCGATGCTGAAGCTCCAATACTTTGACCACGTGAGGCAAAGAGCTAACTCATGGGAAAAGACCCTGATCCTGGGGAAAATAGAAGGCAAAAGGAGAAGGGGGTGGCAGAGGATGAGATGGTTAGATAGCATCATTGACTCAGTGGATATGAATCTGAGGAAACTCCGGGAGATAGTGGAGGACAGAGGAACCTGGCATGCTGCAGTCCATGGGGTTTCAAAGAGTTGGACACGACTTACTGACCGAACAACAGCTGTGTTCAGTTGACCCCATACACAAATGTGTCATGAACCACCTCCCCATCTCCTATAATCGGTCTGAAATGGGCCCTGAGATCCCAATGCCCTGCCGCCAGACTCCAGGAACCAGCTCTGCCTGCCAGTAGTCTGGCACTAACCCCAGGCCCTGGTTTCACCTGCCAGTGGGTGGGCAGCAGCCCAGAGTCTTCAAGACCCTGATTCTGCCCACCAGTGAGCCAGCAGTAGCCCGGGGGTCTCCTAGACCTGACACCTCGTTATCAGGCCCTGCTAAACAGCAGCCAGCAGCATTCCCAGGAGGCAGAGTCTGAAACCAACCAGACTAGAGGCCAAGCAAGCCTTTATCTGTGTACAGTATGTATACACTTGATAGTTATGCAGTATGATATATTGTCTGCTCAGAATCCTTTCCTTAGGAAATCCACTTTTTCATTCCCTATGTTTCAGGAGGTGCTGGTCCTTCCTTACTCAGCCCATCGAATGTGACCTAGGCCATGAGAGTCGCTCAAGTCAGAGTTCATTGTCCAGACCAAAGAGATTGTTCAAGGCTTGACACCTGCTCAGGGTCAGGTCAGAATCCTTCTCCAACTTCCCTGCAGGAGCTATTCATAAAGACTATTCCCTCCCTATGGAATTATTGGCTGTAAGAATGGTTTAGGTTGATGCCCCTTGTGGCCATCTTCTCTGACAGATAAGAGCAAAAGGCAACTATAGAAAGAGCAACAGAGGGGAAAGACAGTGGAAGCCCAGATAACATTGTTAGAAAGAGCCGGACAGACCTAACTAGAAATCAGCTTTAAAAAAGAAAAGAAAGAAAATAGTGGGTCTTTTAATTTTTGCTTAATCTAGTTTGATTTGAATGTGACTCCTATGTAAAATAGCATGTCTAAACTTTAGTTGAATATTACATTCATTTTTTTTTAAAACAGGTCTCCTTGTTCCCATGAAAAACTAGCAACATGACTGGACACCTGTTTTGTTGTTCCCCAAATCTCTATGACTCGCAGGAGATGGTCTGCTGAGACCATTCAAACTCTCTAGGGGCCAACACAGACTAGCTAAGTGGGTTCCACTAGCCTCTTCAGTAATCCAGTACACACTGCTCTTTAATTAAGTACATGTGCACACGTTCAGGCTTCCCAGGTGGTGCTAGTGATAAAGAACCCACCTACCAATGCAGGAGACATAAGAGACGTGGGATCCATCCCACATCTGGGTCATGAAGATCCCCTGGAGGAGGGCATGGCAACCCACTCCAGTACTCTTGCCTGGAGAATCCCATGGACAGAGGAGCCTGGCGGGCTACAGTCCATAGTGTCGCAAAGAGTTGGACACGACTAAAGCAACTGAGCAAGCACACACACGCATGCAGTTTCTTACACAGATTCTGTATATATGCATAGTCTATGTGTTCAACAGGCATGTATATAATTATCAAATGTGGAGCCACCAAACTTTCCATGTGAAGAAGAGTTTGTGATAATTAGTGTCATGGGGTCCCATATTGATCACTCAAGGCTGAGTTGACTTGGATTCATATATCTTAGCACGTCCAGCAGCTTTCTGGAACTGGTCCATGTGAACTCAACTTGTGAGGAGTCATAACAGCAATAAAACTGTGTGAAAGGCAAAACGAGGGGTGTCTGAGGGCCCGAGGCAGTGTTAAAGCTCTCAGCTGCACGGGGGGGCACTGCGGAATGGGGTTAGGTTGGTGGCGCCTAGACAGTCTTTGTAGACCTCTGCTCTACACCATGGGCTGAGGTGTGGGAGACTAGAGGGCTGCCTAAAGAACCCCAGAACCTGGTGGGGCCCCTGACTGAACTTCAATTTCCTCATCGTAAAATGAGGCCTGGCTGGCTTCCCTGGTGGTCCAGGGTTAAGACTCTGCACTTCCAATTCCGGGAGCATGGATTGAATCCCTGGTTGGGGAAATAAGGTCCCACATGCCAGGTGGTATGACTGATGAACATATAAATAAGTAAATAAAAATTTAAAAAAAAAATAAAATGAGAGCTGGGAACTGACCACATCTACATCTAGAATTCCCTTTTTCTGCTTTTCTCTACAGAGGGAACCAAAGCAGAAAAAAGAGATTATGAGCTAGCACTTAGAACTGACTGATATTTCCAGAAAGGAAAGTCAGTTAAAGGCACCTCTGGGGATAGTCATGATATGTTATTAGCATGGAGCTAAATCAAGTCACAGTAAACTTCCAAGACTAAAGGTCTGTGACAAGCCTTGGCTTATTTCCAACGTGGAAATTTGAAAAGTTTCTCGAAATTTGTGAAGCCACTATTTATTTAAGCTACAATTGATCACATTACACCACAGTATAGACTGGGCACTTCTGAGACCTCTCTGCCTCTCTCTATCTGCCCTTCAGCCAAGAGCAGACAACCAGCAAATTCCTAGAACCTGACATGCTTTGTAAAGAACATCATTTGCTTGCACAATGTCAAGGGCATTTCTAACTTGCTTCTCATCTGTGAAATAGGAGCTTAAATAACTCCTCTTCTTGTCCTCAGAGAAACCTCTGAGAATGTGGTCAGAGTGTGGTTGTCTCAGCAAGGGCTCTGGATTCCAAGAAGCCAGGGTCTGGGTGGTGATGAGAAGGGAGGACCTCGGCAGTACCGTCCTCCTGATTCAAGGGCGCAGCACTTCCTCCATGGGACTGGACCTCAGCCTCTTCAACCTCTCTGCCCAAGGGCCCCTGTGGCTCATCATAGCCATCCAGGATGAACTGGGGCCACTCCAGCTGCCTCTGAATCTCTGTGACAGTTGCTTGATTGTCCCTACAACACCAGAGGAGGAGCTGGTCCAGTTTGCCCTCTGCCAGCAGGGCCACACATAAGGACCCCACTCTACAGCTCACACATAAGACATCATCAAACCAGCCTGGGTACAGGGTGCCAGTGGTCCAGTCCAGCACCATTTTTCTGGCCAGGGTTATCTTTCCTATGCCAGCCGACCCCTGTAGCGCCACTCTGGGTGGGACCTGGGAGGGCTCTTCTCAAGGATCAAATAGAGCCTCCACTGTGACAGAGGCCAGCTCCAGCTCCTGGCTGGGGCAGGGAGAGGAGTCTGGGCTCCCTGAGCTGGGCGTGACCACCGGAAGAAGCTGGTCATGGTTGCCATTAATACCCCCTTCTTGACCCTCCTGTAGGTGGCGCACATGCTCTCATGTCCATAATCTGTGCTAGACAAGTGGGGTGTTAGGTAGTGAGGTGGGAATAAAAAGAGAGTCGTGCTGGCCTCTGTCCTTTATTCTTATCTTCTGTGCTCCACTCTGAAGATTATACTTCTAGCAACATGAAGAGGGCCCACTTCAAGTATGTATATGTGAGTGTGTGTATATACGTGTGCCTGTGCATAAATGCATATGTGGTGTGCTTGTTCCCAGCTATATGAGTGTGCAAGGCTGTGTTCTGTGTGTGGGGGGGTGGGTGGCTGGGTGTTTGCACGGTGTGAGTGAATCCTTATTTCCCCACGTGCTCATGAAAGCGTGCTATGGAAGTTTGTGTATTTTTGCCGAGGGAAGGCATCAGTGTGCACCAGCATGTATGTTTGTAAGAATATGTGTATATGCAAAAGTCACTGTGTGTGTGAATGCCTGAGTGTTCATGTGAAATGTCCCCATGTGAATTGGTGAGGACAGAAAGAGGAGAAAGGGAAACTGGAGAATGGTGACTTCATAGGAGCCCATTCCTAGTAAAGGTAAGCCAGGTGCTGGAGATAAATCAGCTTCTGAGCAGGAGCCCCCCAACTCCTAGTCTACAGAACCCTCCTGTCTTTGTGTCAGAGGAGCTCTCAGGCGTGAAAGGAGCCTGTGGAGGAAGCACTGGTTCCACTGACCCTCTGTTCTCAACCAGCACCCTAGAAGGGATGAGGGCTGTTTAGGCGACATGCCTGCCCCGCCCTCTAGGGGGCATCGGTCCACTGGTTCCTTGTGAGAAGCAGCCTGAGCTGCCTGCATGAGAGAAGCCGGGGAAAGGTTTGAGCCCACTGCTTAAGGCTGCTTCTTCTAGTTAGCAGAAACACCTTCACCAACACCACCCCCAACTTCTAAGCTCCTCATACTTTCTCCTCCTCTAGTATGACAACTGGAGACCGGGAGGGCGTTATAATCATAAGATACCCTAGTCTTTCTATTAATCACTCCCTACCCTCCACCTGGCAGTGATCATGAAGCAGGAGAGAGATGGGCCCCAGGCTGAGGACCTGAAGTCTGTTCCCTGTGGACAAATGTGTGTGTATATGCTCAGTCGCTCAGTTAGTCCAACTCTTAGGATATAACAACCTCATGGACTATAGCCCCCCTGGCTCCTCTGTCCATGGAAGTTTTCAGGCAATAGTACTAGAGTGTGTTGCCATTTCCTGCTCCAGGGGATCTTCCCAACCCAGAAATTGAACCCATATCCCTCCCATTTCCCGTATTGGCAGGCAGATTCTTTGCCACTGAGCTTCTTGGGAATCCCCTGTGGGCAGATACTCCAAGGTAAACATAATAGCAGGGGCAGAGAGGAGCCAAGTCTTGCCCAGATAAAAGATAAAGAAAATACATATTTCTCAATTCTTGAGGTCAAAGACTTTCCCAACCACCCATGCACAGAAAAGCTCTGGGGGATTAAAAAGGGAGGGGGTGTCACCCCATAATAGATGGTGTCAACCTTCCCACAGGCCTCTGCACTGGAATCCACCTTGGCTAAGAGTGGAGGACAATATAAGATGATTGGCCAGAGGAAACCCAGAAGAAATGCCCCATATAAAATACACAGAAGCACAACTCTCTCTGACCCCATCCATGTGTGCCTATTCACATGTACTTTTTTTACTTCCTAATAAACACTTGTTTCACTATTTTCCATCTCTTTGTTGAAATTCATTTCTACAAAGCAGACAAGCCAGGGCCTTGCCACTGGACACTGGCCCTCGTGGTCTAGTGGTTGGAATTCAGAGCTCTCATTGCCATGGCCTGGCTTCAACCTCTGGTCAGGGAACTGAGATCCTGCTTCCTGTTACTGCTAATCAAGGCCAGCCAAAATCAGTCAGAGCCTTCAGCTCAAGGCCACTAGGACCCTGAGGCACTGGGGCTCCCAGGCAAGGGCAGAGGGCAAGAGTCAGAGAAGGCAGGAATTATAGGCTAAGGGGAGGGGAGTCTCTGGAAATACCACGGACCGAGGGAGAGTCCCAGGGCCTCCCCTGTCACTGCTGCACTCGCCATCCAGACAAACGTGGCTAAGCTGTCCATGAGTTCCAACAGTTCCAACAGGTTCCAACAGGTCCATGAGTTCCAACTCGCCATCCAGACAAACGTGGTTGAGCTGTCCATGACCATCGAGACCGTGAGCACCACTTTCACAGCCTCCGGGGCTCCATACATTACTTTAGAGTCAATGCAAATCCAATCCAAATTCATCTTTATGAACTTAATACCAAACCCAGACCCATTATACTGATAAATTTAAATACAAAAATCCTAAACAAAATATTAGCAATCTGAACCCGATATTGTGTTGAAGAAGTCATATGTAGTAAACAAATAGGGTTTAGCTCAAGAATGGGAGACTGTTTTAATTTTTTTAATCCATAAATATTAATCTCATTAATAATTAAAGAAATAAAATGTATAATCATAATTAATCAAAAAACTTTATAAAATTGAAAACTATTCATAACTATTTTGAAGAAACTTTCTTAGTGAACTACATATTGTAGAGAATTCCTTAAACTCATAGGAATTGTAGGAATTACCTAATCTCATCAAATGAACCTACAAAAATACCCCCAAGAAATGGGTAAAGATTAGAAAAAGTATTCCCTTTAAAATCAGGAACAAGATAGACACAGTTGCTATCACCACTTTAATTCTATTGTTCTAGAGTCTGTAGCCAGCACAATAAAAAAAGTGGAGGGGGGAGGACAAAGATATAATGATTAGGAATGAAAAAATGAAAGCTATTTTCTGCAAATAATGATTATCTGCGTAGAAAAACAAATTAATAAAACAAATTAATAGATAAATTATTAAAAACAACAGGTGAATAGAGTTGACAGATGGATAAACTATTGCACTTTCATGAATTAGCAATAAAAAATTAGAAAATATAGTTATAAGTACAATATCTACAAAAGCAACAAAAATATAAACAACAAAATATGTGTATACTGCACACAAAAAAATTATAAAATTTTACAAAACTATATCAAATAAGGCCTAAATAAATTACATCCCATATTCACAAATAGGTCAACTTAATATCACAAAGTTGTCAGTTCAGCTCTAATAGATCTTTAGAGTCAATGCAATCTAAATCCATCAAATTTTACAAATTTATAAAAAACAAAAGTAAACAAGTGGGACCTGATTAAACTTAAAAGCTTTTGCACAGGAAAGGTAAAAAGACAACCCTCAGAATGGGAGAAAATAATAGCAAATGAAACAACTGACAGAGGACTAATTTCCAAAATATACAAGCAGATACAACTCAATACCAGAAAACTCATACAACTCAATACCAGAAAAACAAACAACTCAATCAAAAAGTGGGAAAAAGATCTAAACAGACATTTCTCCAAAGAAGACATACAGATGGCTAACGAACACATGAAAAGATGCTCAACATCACTCATTATTAGAGAAATGCAAATCAAAACTACAATGAGATATCACCTCACGCCAGTCAGAATGGCCATTATCAAAAAGTTTACAAATGATAAATGCTGGAGAGGGTGTGGAGAAAAGGGAATGCTCTTGCACTGTTGGTGGGAATGTAAATTGATACAGCCGCTATAGAAGACAGTATGGAGATTCCTTAAAAAAAACTAGAAATAAAACCACCATATGACCCGACAATCCCACTTCTAGGCATATACCCTGAGAAACCAAAATTTAAAAATTCACATGTATCCCATTGTTCACTGCAGCTCTATTTACAATAGCTAGAACATGGAAGCAAACTAGATGTCCATCAACAGATGAATGGATGAAGAAATTGTGGTACATATACACAAGGAAATATTACTCAACCATCAAAAAGGAATGGATTTGAGTCAGTTCTAATCAAGTGGATGAACCTAGAACCTATTATACAGAGTGAAGTAAGTCAGAAAGAGGAAGATAAATATCATATTCTAATGCATATATACAGAATCTAGAAAAATGGTACTGAAGAATTCATTTACAGGGCAGCAGTGGAGAAACACACATAGAGAATAGACTTGTGGACATGGGGAGAGGGGAGGAGAGGGTGAGATGTATGGAAAGAGTAACATGGAAACTTACATTACCATATGTGAAACAGATAGCCAACAGGGATTTGCTGTCTGGCTCAGGAAAATGAAACGGGGCACTCTATCAACCTAGAGGGGTGGGATGGGGAGCGGATGGGAGGGAGGTTCAAAAGGTAGGGGATATATGTATACCTATGGCTGATTCGTGTTGAGGTTAGACAGAAAACAACAAAATTCTGTAAAGCAATTATCCTTCAATAAAAGAATAAATTAATTTAAATTTTTTTTTTACAAATTTACCCTAAAACATATAGGAAAGAACAAAAGGCCAAGAACAGCCAAAACACTTTTAAAGAAAAAGATGGCAAAAGGGAGGGAGAACCTGGCCTACCAAACACTGAGACACATTCCAAAACTACAGTAATTAAAACAACCTATTATCCAGATTCCAAGACTTTTTTTTTTGGCTGTATTGTACAGCTGGTAGGACCTTAATTCTCTGACTAGGATTCGAACCTGGGCCCCCAGCCGTGAAAGCCCAAAATCCTAACCAATGAACTACCAGAGAATTTCCAAGACTTATTCTAAAACCAGAGATATAGTCATTAATAAATCATTATATTTGTGCAGAATAGACAAAACGGAAAAGAAAAAAAAAGAGCCAGAATTAGTACCTGACATTTATGAAACTTTGATGTATAAGTATCATGGCAGATCAAGGAGGAAAGAAATAACAATTCAAAAGGCAAAATTTTTAAATTCCAGATAAATTAAGGGGTCAGAACAAAATTTTTTAAAAATTTAAAATATAGAGAAAATATATGCCTATCTTTATGATATTCAAATAGGAAGGATTTCTTAAACCAGACCCCAAAAGCTCTAACCATAAAGAAAGTATTGACAATCTTTATTACACTACAACCAAGATTGGTTCTTCAAAAAATACCTCATGGGAAGTAAAAGGAAAATCTATAAGCTTGCAGAATGTATTTGCAACATTTATGACTGATAAGAGATGGGTATAAAGGTATGTAAAGAAATCCCTTTTAAAAATAAAATAAATAACATGTAAGTAAATAAATAAGCAACCTAATAGAAAACAGAGCAAATGACATGAAAAGATTTTTCATGGACGAAAAGATACACATGGCCACTGACATATAAAGAGATACTCAACTTCATTAGTAACCTGGAAAATGCAAATTAAGCCCACAAGTAGATACCATTAAATATTCATCAACTGGGAAAAATTAAGATGTGGCAGAGTTCATTCATTAGTGAGTACTTTTATATATCGCTAATAGGAGTATAAATTGGTAAAAACCCCTAGGAAAACAAATTGCTTTAGAGTCTGGAAATCTGGGACCAGAATGCCAACAAGGTCAGTTTCTTTTGAGCGCTCTCTTCCTGGCTTACAGACAGTTATCTTCTCACTATATCCTCACAATGTGGACTTCTTATAAGACCACAATCCTATTAAATTAAAGTCCCAACCTCATAACCTTATTCAACTTTAATTACCTCTTAAAGACCCTATCTTGAGATAAAGCCACATAACCATTGGGGTTTAAGGCTTCAACAGATGAATTTTGGGAGGCCACACCTGGACAAGTAACACCAGTTACCAGGTGCTCAAGGCCACATATACAGAAGGATGTTTAAAGCAGTGGTTGCCAAGAAAGGCAAGCAACCCCATGCCCACTCAATAAGTTGGAAAATAAATTTTGATATATTTAAACAATAAAATGTTACACAGCAAGGGAAATGAATGAACTATAGTTAAATGCAACACCATGAATACATCCTAGTAAACTGAGGTTGGGAAGAAAAGATGATTCCAGAAGTTTACTACTTTCAGTATTATACTCTCATAGAGTTCAAAAGCTAGCAAAATTAAAGAATATATTATTTAGTCATATATATAATTTAAATAAAACCATGATTTTAAGCAAATGGTGATAGACACAAAATTCAGGCAAAGTGTCATTTCTCTTTCTCTTTTTTTAGGATTTATCAATTAGCTGCTCTGGGTCTTAGTTGCAGCACACAGATCTTCGATCTTCATTGCAGGATGCGGGGTCTTTAATTGTGGTGTGTGGGATCTTGTTTTTTTCTTAGTTGTGGCATGTGGAATCTCCTATTGATAATTGTGGTATGTGGGATTGAGTTCTCTGACTAGGGACTGAACTCAACCCTCTTAGCCACTGGACCACCAGGGAAGAGCCTAAATAGTAATTTCTAAGGTTTGGGCAGTGAGGCAATGAAATATTGGGAACGAAGACATAGTATATATAAAACAGAAATGCTAGAACCAACCCATCCTGTCTCACAAAAGCCAACTGTTAAATTTTCTGGAATTTTGAGAGCCAGTTGTTAGACTGCTCATAGTTTGCAATTAACCATGCTGGGAGTATATACACCGTGGAAATAAGTAAACACTAAAACTAGCGCCGTATTTTTTTTTCAGGTAGCTGGTTGTTAAACACTTAGTAGCATCCCACTGCCTGCACCTTGGCATGAAGTCAAGGGGGTTGGCCAGGCTCACTACTGCTAGAATCTAAGCACCCTGGAGAGGCAGGAGTCAGGGATGGTTAAGTTTAACAAGCCAGAGAAAGAAGCTACACTGACCCAAGACAACGGGGAGGGAGGGAAGGCCAGAGGCAGGTACAGAAACTAAGATATGAATATCAGAAAGCCAGAGAATTGAGCGAAGGGAGTGCCAAGCCAAGAAGACGAGAAGGAGATGGGTCTTGGAGCACCCTGGAGACAGGCAAGTGAGTCGCCATGGGTCACCTGGGCAGGCTGGCTTTTGACAGGGTGACCAATCAGCTGATGGGGTTTGGTTGCTGTAGAACATTTCCCCTGAAGGAAGAAGGTCTGCAGCAGCCTCTGAAAGTGCCTCCAGGCACAGGGCTTTAATGTCACTGAATTTCAGTGTAACAGGAATGTCTCAGGCTAGTGGAGCCTGGCTGAGGAGCATGGCTTCCTGAAAACTGCCTGTAGTGATCAGGGACCGACTGCTGGTGGGAGGCAACCCACCAGCCTGCCTGGGCCAGTCCCAGTCTGCAGAAGGATGGTGTGACTGTCCACTAAGGAGTGGTTCCTGGGGTCTCTGCCCCACAAGGGCAGCCAGAAAGTGGAAAGTGTTAGTCACTCAGTCGTGTCTGATTCTTTGTGACCCCATGGACTGTAGCACACCAGCTTCCTCTGTCCATGGGATTTTCCAGGCAAGAATACTGGAGTGGGTTGCCATTTCCTTCTCCAGGGGATCTTCCTGACTCAGGGATTGAAACTGGGTCTCCTGCATTGCGGGCAGAGTCTTTACTGTCTGAGCCACTGTCAGGGAGTGGTTCCTGTAGGCTCTGTCCCACAGGGGCAGCCCAGGTAAGTCCCAGTTGCAGAGTTGAGAGGGCCTGGGGTGCCCCTTTGAGGTTCTCTCATGTTGCTGTTTTTATTCAGTCGCTCAGTCTTGTCTGATTTTGCAGCCCCATGGGCTGCAACACACCAGGCTTCACTGTCCTTCACTGTCTCCCAGAATCTGCTCAAACTCGTGTCCGTTGAGTCAATGTTACCATCCAACCATCTTATCCTCTGTCTCCCACTTCTCCTCTTGCCTATAATATTTCCCAGCATCAGGGTCTTTTCCAGTGAGTCAGTTCTTCTCATCAGGTGGCCAAAATATTGGAGCTTCGGCTTCAGCATCAGTCCTTCCAATGAATATTCAGGGTTGATTTCCTTTAGGATGGACTGGTTTGATCTCCTGGCTGTCCAAGTGACTCTCAAGAGTCTTTTTAAAGCACCACAGTTCAAAAGCATCAATTCTTCGATGCTCAGTCTTCTTTATGGTCCAACTCTCACATCGGAACATGACTACAGGGAAAACCACAGCTTTGACTATAGGGACCTTTGTCAGCAAAGTGATGTCTCTGCTTTTTAATATGCTGTCTAAACTTGTCATAGCTTTTCTTTCAAGGAGCAAGCGACTTTTAATTTCACGGCTGCAGTTACCATCCACAGTGATTTTGGAGCCCAAGAAAATAAAGTCTGTCACTGTTTCCATTGTTTCCCTTTCTATGTGCCATGAAGTGATGGGTTGTCACCGAAGCTGGGGCTCCCTTCACTCCAGCCATTACCGGGGTGGGGGATGGGTGCACCAAGCTATAGGTCCACCTTTAACATGAGCCTGCAGCTATGACCCTGGGCTTGTCAGGCAGGACTGGCAAGCATGTTCCTCAGGACACCAGGAACCCACGTGTGATGGAGAATCTTATATGTCAGTTTTACTGGGGCACAGGATCCCCAAATATTCAATCATATATTTTTCTGGGTGTGTTTGTGAGTGCTCTTGAATGAAATGAACATTTAAAATTGCTAGACTGAGTAAAACAGATTGCCTTCTGTAACGCCAAAGGCTTGAATAGAACAAAAAGGTTGACCCTCTCTCAGATTAAGTGAACTCTCCTGCCTAAATGTTGAGTGAGTCCACACTCATGCTCAGTCGTGTCTAACTCTTTGTGACCCCATGGACTGTAGCCCGCCAGGTTCCTCTGTCCATGGGATTTTCCAGGCAAGAATACTGGAGTGGGTTGCCATTTTCTCCTATGTCTCCTGCATTGCAGGTGGATTCTTTACCCGCTGAGCCATTAGGGAAGCCCTTGTTGAGCAAGAACACTGGTCTTTTCCAGTCTTCAGGCTCAAATTGAAACCTGGGCTCTTGTAGGGTCTGGAGTCTGCCTGCCAGCTTTGGGACTAGAAGTACACATTGGTTCTCCTTGGCTCCAGCTCATTCCACCAAAGATCTTAGGACTTGTCAATCTCCTTAATCACCTGAACCAACTCCTTATCCTAAATATGTATTTCCTGTTGGTTCCTCTGGAGAGCCCTAAGACTCCATCCACAATGTACACAACAGATTTCCCATGTGTAAGAGGACAGCCCATTTTCTCTCCCCCCATGCCTTCTGCCCTTCTCTAATAAACCTGGACCCAGAGTTTCTGTTTATATGGTTCAGCCTGCCTAGATCCCTTAATCAGCCACTAAAAAGCCAGCATCTGGATGTATGAATGCCCTTGTCCCAGCCAGTCAGCATCCTTGAAAGACCACACCAATGATCCCTCTCCTCCTGCCCCTGAGCAGAGGAAAATCACAAGATTGACTGGATCTTTGAGATCTCTGGGATAAGCTGGGTCCTCAGATAATGGGTCAACGCCTTGGAGGGCTCCCTGTCTATCTCTCTTCCTAACACTGTCCATCCCCCAAGGTTGAACTCGACCTTTGCCTGGCCATTCTCACCAGATGGTCTTGCCTCCACTTGCTTGAGAAAAGCATTTGACAGAAGTTCCTGCAATGTCCCTTCTCTCCCCCATTCAAAGTGTCTCTGAATCTTGATTCATCCTTTTCTCTGTCCCTCCAAATCAAAAAGGGTCCTTAAGCCCCTGATATAAAAGTTCTTGATGGTGCAGTGTCCACAGCCAACTCAAATCTACACATGGAGATAAGGTCCCAAGTTTCTGCATGGTCATTTGGGAGCAGCAACACTTCACTGGAGTGGTTCCTGCCTCTAGTCTTCTTCCCATACGATGATCTCAGGGGACCAGCCCTGGCTAAGGCAGACCGCCCCCCTCCCCCACCCCAGGCACCCAGAAGGCAGGCCAGAGCCCAGGGCAGCCTCTTGAGCAGGTCCCTCATGCCATGCGAGACCATCCCTCCAGACTAGGCTTTTCCCATCTGGTCCTCCTTCCTCCCTTGGAGACAATTAGCCTTGTTCTCACTTGTATATTCAATCTTTCTTTCTCCTCTAGATCCTTACCCTTGATTTAAAATACACTTAAAACTCTTCCAGCCTAAACTGTCCCCATCTCAATCCTGCTGTTCCCTCTGTTACTCCTTTAAGCGTCTTCTTTCCTTCCTAGGCAGTTTCTTTGAGAGAGTAGCCAGCACTCTTGCCATGAGTCAACCTGGCCTTTCCCTCACTCTTGAATTCTGGCTTCCATATCCAACCCAACCTCGAGTCCACTGGCATTGCTCTACAGGGACTGCTAAACATCTAAGTCATCAAATGCAAGAATCACTTCAATCCTCCTGAGGTTGGCTCTTCATCTGTGTTTGGGGTGTCAGCTTAAAAAATATTCACAACCTAAAAGTTAAAAGTTATGTTTTATTCAATGAGAATTTTTAGGACTTCAAGCCCAGGAGGCAACATCTCAAGCAACCCTGATAGAACTGCTCCAAGGAGGTCAGGCAGGGGGCCAGGTTATACAGTTTTGTGTAACAAAGGGCTGGTAAGTCTGAATAACAAAAGATTTTTGTTAATTAAAGGAAACCAGATATCTCAAGGAATTTAGCATTTTTATTTGTATGGGAAGATGCAAGAGTCTAGGCTCACTGAAATCATTCTTTTGATATGCATCCACCTATCTGGGGCCAGTATTCTGTGTTTTCACATCCTCAATTTCCTCAAGGCTCACAATGGGGCGTGGCTACAGTCTGAGGCTTTTTTTTTTTTTTTTCTACTTACTAAACCTATTTTTTTTTTTTTTAATTTTTTTTTATTAGTTGGAGGCTAATTACTTCACAACATTTCAGAGGGTTTTGTCATACAATTGATATGAATCAGCCATAGAGTTACACGTATTCCCCATCCCGATCCCCCCTCCCACCTCCCTCTCCACCTGACTCCTCTGGGTCCTCCCAGTGCACCAGGCCCGAGCACTTGTCTCATGCATCCCACCTGGGCTGGTGATCTGTTTCACCATAGATAATATACATGCTGTTCTTTTGAAACATCCCACCCTCACCTTCTCCCACAGAGTTCAAAAGTCTGTTCTGTACTTCTGTGTCTCTTTTTCTGTTTTGCATATAGGGTTATCGTTACCATCTTTCTAAATTCCATATATATGTGTTAGTATGCTGTAATGTAAAGCCTGAGGCTTTTAAATGGCAGGTATTCTTTCCTTCCTAAGTTCCCTCAGGCTCATCAGCTCACCGACAATGGTGGCTGCAATCGCTAATGGCTGTGACTTCCTTTGTTTAGTGATATGTCAAGAAATATTCCATTTCTCGAAGGGAATGGAAAGAAAGAATGTACCCAGAATACCCACAGGAGAGCAGGATCATGGGAATTCTAATCACAAAAGGTAGATCCAAGGAGAAAGCAGTTCTTGGGCATGAGAGTCCGGGCTAAGAAGTTCAACCTCACCCACCCACCTTGCCAGCTGGAAGCTGGCACATGACGCAACTAAAGGAATTGACAAATTTCCTCATAGGCAGATGTTATCATACCCCTCACACAATACAGGAAACTGAGGCTCAGGAAGTTAAAATAAAAACCCTCTAGATTGCCGAAAGTTACACAAGGAGTGAGGATCAGCGCTCCTTCCACACGTAGTGTTGCAGAAACCAGTAATCAATAAATCAAGCACCACACTCGGAGAGTTGGAGACCTCAGGTTTGTTAAGCCAGCGGGCCCAGAGGAGTTAACTCTCCAAGCTCTGAGCCCCGAAAAAAGGAGTTACAGAGATTTTATAGACAGACTACAGTGGACAGCACTAGCTGCCAACAGGCTGGTTTAAACTAAGGTGTTTCACATGCGGGAACAGTGGTCAACACGGGGAGATGAATGACTGACCTTTACATGGACACGCCTGATTAAGCAGGATCGCAGGGGCTGGGCAATTGCAAAGAGCAGGACAAGGGAGTGTGAGATAAACTCTAGTTCCCAGGATTGTAAGTCCCCACTTTCAGAGACTACATGACCTACATGATCCAGACTTTGCAAGGAGCAAACTGAGTTACAGAGGCAGAAGGAGCAGGAGGTTGTGTAAAATTTTAACTTTTCCTCCTCACTAATACATTCTATAAAGTACTTATTTGTCTCTACTAGAATGTAAACTTTTCGAAGACAATGGTCTTTGTTTAGCTCTCTGGTATCTCCTAAAAGTGTCTGGCACATATTCAAATTGTTTAATGAATGATACACTGTATGGACACCTTAGGATGCAGTCAAAAGCAAAGCCCTTTCCTTGATGCCAATTATCCCATTGAAGTGCCAGCTGCGACCTTTGCACCGCTCTCTGGCTCCATCTGGTGGCAGTCTCTCTCTCCTCCCAGGGCGGTCCCAAGTTTATTCGGAACTACTTAGCTTGGTTCTCGCTGAGGGCGCATCGGACCAAAATCAAAGAGCACAAACTCAGAGCAGGAAATTGTAACTCTGAGAGGCATCATCAGTAGCCAGTAAGCAGAAGCATTTAGTTCACGTGGTGCAGGTTCAGCCTATGGCGCTCCTAATGTTCTCCAACTGTCTCTTTTCCGGTTCTGGCTCCTTCTCTCTCGACAAGATGGCCACACCGGCAGTACCGGCGAGCGCGCCTCCCGCCACCCCATCCGAAGCCCCAGCTGCGGCTTCATCTCCGGCCTCGGCCTCGGCCCCGGCCCCAGCCTCAGCCTCGGCCCCGGCTTCAGTGCCGGCTCCGGCCCCGGCTCCGGCTCCAGCTCCATCGCCGGCTCCCGCGTCATCCTCAGACCTGGCAGCGGCAGCGGCTCCGGGCCAGACCCCAGCCTCAGCGCCAGCCCCAGCGCAGACCCCCGCACAGCCTCTGTCTGGTCCTGCTCTCCCAGGCCCCTTCCCCGGCGGCCGCGTGGTCCGGCTGCACCCGGTCATCTTGGCCTCCATCGTGGACAGCTACGAGCGACGCAACGAGGGAGCTGCCCGAGTAATCGGGACCCTGCTGGGTGAGTGGTCAGGGGAAATTGACGTTCTCTTTTACTTCCCATCTCCTTTTATCTTGTTCCCCTCTAGTCTCACTCCCTTGTAGTTATAAGTATAACTACATAATTGTTGAATAAGTATAGTGAATAAGTATAGTGTGAATAAGTTGAATAAGTATAGTGTGCCAAGTGACTAACATTTTATTTTTAATCTTCGCAGTAGCATTTGGCTTCAAGTGTGATTAGTCCCAATCGCCGAAAAACGTGTTCACACCCTTACTGGGACGTCAGAAACCTTTTGACTCCCTAAACCCAAGTGATCAAGTTTTTTCCCCTTACCTACTACTGGTCTTTATTTTCCGAGTGTTAACCGAGAAGTTTTTTCTAACTAGTTGGCAACGGAGTGGGGACATCTTGTAGAAAGATATCCCTCTCAGCAAGTAAACCAGTTTGGCAAGATCCCATTTGAATTTCAATATTCTGCTTAAACGTCTAAGCCTGATCCTTCTTTCCTCGCTCTGTCTAGTACTAGTCACCGGTGAAATATAGACCCCCGTTCCCCCAGGGCAGTCTCTGATTCTTCGTTTGGACACAAACAATTAATACAAAACAAATCTGTTCTTTGTATTTACCATCACATGGAGAAGTAACGTTTTTCTCTGCCTTGTTCCAAATGTGAGGAATGGGTATTTTATGTTAGAGTAAAACCGAGAAGCCCTAAAAAGGGATTTCTGACAGTGTATTCTTTTCTCTGGGGACTTCTGGTCCCATCAAGTTAATTTTCACTCCATCTTGGTCACAGATACGGGGCTCTTTTGTGATTCCACTTTAGTCGAATTTATGCTTTCTCTTTCTTAACCCTTGAACGTGTAATAGTTTCCATTGTAGAAGACAATTGGTGTATTGAGAAGAGGACAATAGTTGTAGCCAGACTTCTGCAAACATTAGGGAAGTCTCTTTCCTTCAGGGGCTTGCTGAAGACGTCTGAGTGTGCTGACACAGACTAGGTATGAAGCAGCTGTTGGTTGCTGTCATCCACCACATCAGGCACACTCCTGACGCACATTCTTATCTTTGAGAGTGTAGCATTTTATGGAAACTTCAGTTGATGCATTATCTTAAAAACATTGCCATAGCTATCTCAGACCAAGCCTTTATATTCTCTTTGCTTGTTCTCCCTATTTTTTTCCTTTAAGTTCCACTCATTTTCCAGGTTCCCAGGAAAAGTTTTCACTCTGTCCTTCATCTCCCATACCCCACCCTCACCTCTACTCATAATCTCCCAAAGTGTGAAAATGTTAGTCGCTCAGTCCTGTCAGACTCTTAGCGACCCATGGACTGTATGGTCTGTAGCCTGCGGGCTCCTCTGTCCATGGAATTCTCCAATAATACTGGAGTGGGTTGCTATTTCCTTCTCCAGGGGATCTTCCTGACCCAGGGATTGAACCCCGGGGCCTCCTGGTTATAAGCAGATTCTCTCCAGTCTGAGCCACCAGGGGGGGTCCCAGTCTCCCACAGTATACCAGAATTCTGTAACGATGCCCTGCTTTGAGCTTCTGTAATAAATGACTCTTGCATCACTGACTTGGCTCTCAAGAAGTACTATTTTATCCTTTCTTCTACACTGTCAGATTTCTCAAATTCACTAGATCTATTGACTAAAGAAACAATTCTCAATTCTCCACCCTAGATTTGTACTCGGTGCCCCCGGATATTGCAGTGACCTGAGTTAAACCAACTGTAATGTAGATTTTCAGCTCCACTTCCAAAATGGAATCGTGGTACAATGCTAGATGTTACAGAGGCAATGCTTACTGAAGAATGAAGCACAGAATCTGCTTGCTAGGAATATAGAAATTTTAAGTTAGAAAGCAATTCATGGGACATATTCCATTTGGTTAAATTAAATCACTAGTACCTTTTATGTGCCATAAAACTATTAGATACTTAGAATTCAAAGGCTGATAAAACGAATGCTACTCTTAACCTTAGATTCAAGATGAAGATACACTTATATGCAAATAACAGGAGTATAATGAGATAAATGCTCTAATAGAAGGGTGCCATAATGGCATGCAAATATAGAAGACTTGACTATTTCAGAAGCTCAGAGTGGCCAAGTCTGTTGACAATAGGTCAAATAAGATATAGAGTATGTATGCATACTATTATATATAAAATAAATAACGAGGACTTAACTGTACAGCGTAGGGAACCATACTTAGTATTAATGGAAAAGAATCTGAAAAAGAATGTGTGTGTGTATATACAGGTATAACTGAATCACTTTTTTGTACACTTGTAATATTGTAAATCAACTGTACTTCAATTAAAAAGAAAAAGTATCACTGGATTTGGGGATATAGTTTCGGCTAAGAGGGCAGAAACCGCAGTGAAGTGGGATTAAACAGACTGATGGGTCAGGAGCAACATTGTAGTCTGGTGGAGAGGGAAGCACCGGAAGCCTAGCGAGAGGGACTAGTAGGTTAGGGTAAAAATGGAGCAATCAAGGGACTGGGAGTCTTAGTGAGGTCAAGAAACAAGGTAGCAGGAATAAAAATATCAGAACTAGAAAAATAAAAGTTTGTGGTATGATGTTCAGGGTTCACAAGGAGAAGTTTTCTGGATGATGGTAGGGTTAAGGTTATGACTGGGACCATATGGCTGCAGCAGGTACAGGGGAAGCTCCCTAAAAGTGTGCTCTGAGGATGGGGCTGCTCTGTGAGTGGTCTACATAGACACGGTTAGAATCCTCCAGGCAGCTCTGCAGGTGAAATTCTATTGAGAAAGTCCAGAGCCTGAAAGACGAAGATCTTAGAGTGAAGATCTGGCGTAGGACAGGTAGCAGGAAGTGAGGCAAAAGGAGACCCTATGAAGGAAGAATAGACGCTGTTTGCTGATCGTTAAAGAAGAGAGTTGGAGATAACTCTGGAGTTCCATTTCTTTGGAAAATCCAGGTTCCATTGGTGCACATGGCTGAAACTTGGGAGCTTCTGAGTCCAGGTTGGATTTTTGTTGTTGTTCCTTGACTTCAAGAAGACCTCTTGAAAGCATTTGGGGCAATTGGAAGCCCAAGGTTTTATAACACTTGGACCATTCTCTCTCACAGGAACCGTCGACAAGCACTCAGTGGAAGTCACCAATTGCTTCTCAGTGCCACACAACGAGTCAGAAGATGAGGTGAGTGGGGATTTGAGATCCCCATACGGTCTGTAGCTATTTGTTTGCCAGACTCTCTGTGAGGCCCTCCTACACCAAGGATGTCATGCTCATAGCTAGAACTGCCGTTCAAAGAGCTTTGTCTCATTTGGACATACTTGCCAAGCCTCTTCTCTTTGTTGGAATTGGCCTCTTGTCTTGTTCACCCATTTTGCTGTGGACTTGTGGCTTCTTAGCTTTCTTTCCTGCCCTTCTTCTTAGGTGGCTGTTGACATGGAATTTGCTAAGAACATGTATGAGTTGCACAAGAAAGTCTCTCCAAACGAGCTCATCCTGGGCTGGTAAGTTGGGACGGGGGTGGAACATCTCAGTGGTTGATTGCCAGTGCCTTTTGCCACCTGACTAGGTAGCGTACTTCCTCGTTTGGAGACAGGGTATTGAATGTGTATTATCTCAAGGAGCTGGGAATTCTGTGTGTTTTGCTGGCAGTTCTGATCCTGTGAGGCCAAGAATACTCATTTTGAGCTGCAGCTTTTGCTGAGCAAGTCGTTTTTGCCTCATTGGTGACTTAGAGTTTTTCATGAGGTTTTAAGTCAGCCTTGTTTTATTTGATTTAATAAAATTATCTGTGCTTTTTTTCTTCCTTCACTGTTGTCCCTGGGGGTATAACTACCACAAGGGTGTCAGGTACCCAGAGACACCCATGCCACCATCCTGTTTAGTACTGATGTCACGTGTAGACATGAGTCCACAGCTCTTCCGTTTTCCAGGTACGCTACAGGCCACGACATCACGGAGCACTCGGTGCTGATCCATGAGTACTACAGCCGAGAAGCCCCCAACCCCATTCACCTCACGGTGGACACCAGCCTCCAGAACGGCCGCATGAGCATCAAGGCCTATGTCAGGTGACCGGGGGCTTGGGCCACAAGGGCATGAAGCCTCCTTCATCCATGCTAACCCTGGGTGACACCCGCCTCTACCCCATGCCAGTGTCATCCTTCACTTTGCGACTTGCTGCCTCCTGAGGAAGCCCCTGCCTCTTTCTCGGCAGTTATCACTGAAGAGGTTCTACTTGTAAAGAAACTGTCCCTGAAGTTACCACTTGCTGACCCTTGCCTGCCCAGACTTCTTCTCATTGCTCATAGCCAGTTTCCAAGGGCAGCCCTTTAGGTATTTGAGCAAGCTTGTTTTTCCTGTCATCTTGTCTAGAAGCTAACTCATACACAGCTCCTACCGCTGATCCTCACATGGTGTGCTGGCCAGGATTCTTCTTCATCTTCACTGATATTCTGAATTGCCCTTAGGTTTGTCATTATCCCTAAAACTGTGCATAGAACACAGGGCAGTACAGATTAAGAGTGGCTGTCTTTATCTTGAACATGTCCGTTAATCCTGGTTATAGTACAGTTTGAATGACAGTCACATTGCTCTGTTGGCACATTGAGCTTGCAGGCAACTAGAATGCTGGGTGATGGGGATGTTGGGCTGGATGATGGGAAACTCTGTAGTGGCATGCCAGAAAAGTGGCAGCTATAGGAGTTGAAAGGATTATATTTTCTCCTTGGAATGACACCCTTTGTTAGTGCGTCTCTTATTACATTTAACTTTGTGCTGTTTCTGTGTCTGTCACTGAAGTGGCTGGTTAACCATTATGTGTTGAGACAGAGGTGGTACATGTCAGTTCTTACAGGCCAGTTATTGTACCACTAAGTTCTAGTTGTTGCCTGATTTCTTAGCCTTTCCAAATATTTCAGACTCCTGCAGATGCAATGATAGTGTATAGTTGACTCAGTAAAGGCAGTCACCTTTTCTGAGATTAGTTATTGTACCCAGTCTAATCTTGATGGACCAGAATAGATTTTTTTTTTTCCAGTGCTGATGAGTACTTTTCGGTCCCAGATGAGACCTGTCCTGTCACTTCTTTCTGTGGGGAAGGATGTCTAGGCACCGAGTTCCACAGGGATATTCAGTGTCTGGTCCTCTTCACTGAGATTTCAGTGTGTGAAGTAATTCTCTGGAAAAGGGTCCAGGCCCCGTCCAAATGCTGAGTCCATTCTCTCAGGCCAAGAGTTTGGTGTGTGGAAAGAGCTAAGGGAAGAAAGTGGCTTGTTCTCATTAGACCTCTGGGCTTCATCTGGTCCAGCCTTCTCATCTCAGAACCTTGGAAGCCATACTCTAGATATGACTGCTTTCCTAGCCGGGACCAAACATGGAAACTGCCCCCCAAAGCCATCTGTTAACCTTGACTTTTGTCTCCCCAGCACTTTAATGGGTGTTCCTGGGAGGACCATGGGGGTGATGTTCACCCCTCTGACAGTGAAATACACATATTACGACACTGAACGCATTGGCGGTAAGTGACCTCCCCATTTCTAGGTCCTGGACATTTTTCAAGGGAGGGGATTTCTGTATAACAAGGATGGAAGACCTTGGGTGGGTTACAAGCAACCCTTGATCTAAGGTTTGTATGGGACTCGAGGAATTATTTGAGAAGTTGTTAGAGGTGGGAAATCATCAGCTCCAGAGGCTACGTGGCCATTCATATGAGACCAAAACCAGGGATTAGCATCCTGGGTGCAGGGGTTGAACTCTCTCAGAAGGAAGAAAAGCTAGTAAGGGCAGAGCAAGGGGAGTTTGGGAAAGCTGACTGAGTCCAGAAGGAGGTAGTTTGAGTTCTCTTTCCTGATGGGATGGCTGAATTCTCTGTCTCTTCTACCCCACCCACTCCCACAGTTGACCTGATCATGAAGACCTGTTTTAGCCCCAACCGGGTGATCGGCCTCTCCAGTGACTTGCAGCAAGTGGGCGGGGCTTCCGCTCGCATCCAGGACGCCCTCAGTACAGTGTTGCAGTATGCGGAGGACGTGCTGGTGAGGATGGGAGGGAAACAGGAGGAGGAGGGCGGGGGTCTCCACTGAGACGGCAGGGGCTGCGCTGGCGAAGTCACGGTCTCAGAGACAGGAATTAATGTGCCGTGTTGACTCTCTTGGTGCTCAGTCTGGAAAGGTGTCAGCCGACAATACTGTGGGCCGCTTCTTGATGAGTCTGGTTAACCAAGTACCCAAAATAGTTCCCGAGGACTTCGAGACCATGCTCAACAGCAACATCAACGTGAGTATTGTCCCTGGGCTTCTGGGAGCCTGCGCCTCAGCACGTACACGTGTGAAGGGGGGTGGGGAGGTGGCCTGGAGAAGGCAGAGGAGGCAGGGCAGCGCCTTTGGCCCCGTTGCAGTCTAGGCTGTGAGGAAGAAAGCACAGGTGTTCAGAGATTCTCTGCCTGCTATTTCTTTGCTTCCCATGGCTCAGGTGTATCAGAGATGAAAGGTGTTCTCAGGCATTTCCTTTTTGTCTTCCTCCTCCTCTTGATCAGCCTCTCCCAGCTTTCATTTGGCCAGGACTGCCTTACCCTCAGTGACCATCATACAGCTCGCCAGCCTTTCTGCTTACTCTCTACCCAGCCCCGCACTCATCCTGGATTCCTTCTCTTCCAGGACCTGTTAATGGTAACCTATCTGGCCAACCTCACACAGTCACAGATTGCCCTCAATGAGAAGCTTGTGAACCTGTGAAGGGGCCGCGGGCAGCCCTCCTGCCACACTGGGCCCCAGCCAACCCAAGGACCCAGATGGAGTGAAGGAGAAATGGTGTCTTTGTGATCTGAGTCACATTGAGTCAATCAACTGCTTGTGACTCTAAATAAACATAGACTACCTTTTGTAAGTGAATTCCATCTAATGTGAGTTTCCCTCTGGGTCGAAGGGAAAAGGCAGTTCTGGAACTCACCCAGGAACCAGGAAGTGAGTACTTTGGTGGAAGCTGGGTCCTGTGTGTGTGGCCTGAATCCAGGTCTGGATTTTTTTATGCCACTGTCTGCTTCATGGTTTAGTGGCCCAGTGAAATAATTGCTCTCGTAAAGCAAAAATACAGCATAATGGGAACATAAGGGCTGACCAGAGTCTGTCAGAGTCTATGTAAGACATGATATCTGAGCTGATGTTTTTTTTAAAAAACCAGGAAATCTGGAAAGGGTGATTGGGACAAAGGAAGTACATGGAAAATTGCTTAACCTGTTTAGAATCTAAGAAGGCAGGAGCCAGACCACGAGGGCCCACAACCTGTGGAGGTTAGATTTTTATCCGGGAAGTTGTGGGAAGGCATTGGGTAATTAGATTTAGATTTCAGGAAGATGACTGGGTACTGGTGTAGAGGTAGGAGGGAAAAGGAGAAAAACAGAAAGCAGAGAGATAGGCAGAGGGTCGCCATGATTGTCGAGAGATGACGCAAGCCCAGGTTCAGGCCGGGCCTTGGGGATGGTGACAGAGACTTGGGTTCAAGAGGCAGACTCCAAGGAGGACCTGGAGTCAGGTTGACACTTGGATGGTGAGATGGGGGCAGTCTGGGATATTGCCTGGTTTATATATGAGGGTTGATAATATATGAAAACCCTGGCTACTCGAGGATGGTGGAAGCTGAGGATGCAGAGGTAGGGTTACAGGGTAGTTTACCAAATGGTGAAGTCTTAAATGCAAATAAATATGACTTATTTTGTAAACTGAGGCCACACCAGATGTTTTGAGGAAAAGCTGAAGAATTCAAGTTACGTGTTGCCTCATGTAATACTTATCAAATGCTAACCAGTGTGTTAAGCAAGAGGTCCTGGTGCCTGCTTAGAACCTGCAGGGGGGACAAAGAGACCATCACTTTGGGAATCATGAGGTGTTACAGGTCGTGGAAGACTTCCAGTTAGGAAATGAAACCTAAGCTGGACTTGAAGAATGAGAAGGAGGCAGATTGAAAAATAAAAGAGGAAAATAGGGCATTCTAGACAAAAAACAGCATGTGCAAAGGCTTGGAGGAAGACTGTCACCTAACGTTGTTCCATTGTTGCCCACGCTGGCCACAGAGTTGTTTATAAGACAAGAACACTCTTCCATGCCTGCAGGGATGCTTGATTTTTTTTTCCCCAGGCTTTGCCTATATGTGCACAAGTTTGTTTTTTCTATGAAATGTGTTTTCACACATTCTCTTTGTGGTTGTGCCTGTGCTGAAATCACTGCAGCGTGTCTGGGTGTGACATCATGTGTTACTTGAGTCCTATGATATTATACTTCCCTGATTTTCTCCCAACACCCTTAACAAACTGGTCGTTCCTCCTCTGACACCTCCCCATCCCATCCCACCCCCAACAAGTTCTGTTCCCCAGGGTTCCATCTTGGGCCCTCTGCCTGGAAGAGCTCAGGAAAGCCTGGGACTGATTACTCCCTCTGTGTTGATGATGCCTAGGCTCCAGTGCTGGCTGAAATTCAGAACTGGTTTCCTGGTTCCAGAAATAGCATATCTCTTACCTGGATGTCTCAGAAGCATCTTAAATTCAGCATGTTTCATATTCAGTTGAGTGTCTCTTCCTCCCCAACAAATCACTTCCTCAGGGAATAACACAACCATGTACACAGTTGCCAAAGCCCAGAAACCTTGGGTGAACCATTAATTCCTCCACCCACCATCATGCCTCAAACAGTTCATCACAACTCAGCCATCCTTCTTGCCGTCTGTGATCCTGTGATATAATAAACAAATTTTTTTCATCCGTGTTACTAGATTCCTGGCATGCAGTTCTTAAACCCGTTGGAATTTCCTAAGTAATAAGACCTATAAAGATAGAGAATCTTATCCCTGAGCAGCTACTTTCAACTGCACCTGAGTTTATGCTAATGGAATGATGTTTGTAAAGCAGCTGGATCACCACAGAATGGGGCCTGGTTGCCAGGTAAATCAGCCATGTGTTTGGAGCTTATTATGTTCAGCTCAGGGAGGGGAGAGGGGCTGAAGTTTGGATCAATCCATGAATGACCACTGGTCTGATCAGTTGTGCCTATGTGATGAGGCCTCCATTGAAAGCCCAGAGTTTGGAGAGCTGGATTGGTGAACAGGAACGTGTCCAGGAGCAAGACGCATACCAGGAAGACAGTGCACATAAACTCCACAGGGACAGGGACCTCTGTGCTCGAGACCCTCCCAGCTTCACCCTGTGCCTCTTCATCTGCCGTATAGTCACATCCTTTAATGTCTTCTAACAAAGCAGTAACAGCAGGTAGACTTCCTGAGTTCTGTGAGCTGCTCCAGCAAGTTGACTGAATCTGCGGAGGCAGTTGTGGGAACCTCCAGTTTATTGCCAGTGGACAAGAAGCGTCAACCTGTACTTGTGATTGGCATCTGAAATGGAGGTGGGAGAGGGATATGGAGGGGAGGCAGTCTTGTGGGACTGAAACTTCAGCCTTAGGATCTAGTACTGACTCCAGGCAGATGGTGTCAGAACTGAGTTAGATTGGAGAATGCTCAGCTGGTGTCTGGGCATCGCTTGGTGTGAGGAAATCAGCTGCACTTCCAGTCATAGACGTGTTTGATGTGGTCAGTGTGGAATAGAGGGAGACGGCTGCCCTGTTGCCCCGCTTCCATCCCTTCTCACAGCAGCCACACTGCCCTTATAAATCCAACCAGGACAAACCAATGATGAAGTTCATAGGTGTCTACTGCCAGGGTGAAGTCACACTTCTGCCACAGTCTGTAGGCTCAGCATGGCCTTGCCTGGCTCTGGCTTCATCCGTAAACTCAGAGGCTGGACACCCTTTGCTCTGCCCTCTGCCTGGAATACAGCACCTCTAGCTGACTTAGTACTGCTGCTCTAGGTTAGTCTAGATGCTGCCTCCTCTTGGAAAGTGCTCCCGTGCCATGATCCCACAACTGTCTCCTACTTAGCATCTATCTCACCATTTTGGACTTGTCTGTTTACCCTCTGTTAGAACATAAGCTCTGTAAGAGCCAAGACTGACTTTTCTGTTGGCTGTTAGACACCAGAACAACCCAAACATTCAGTTCTCAGTAAATGTGTGTGACATGAATAAATGAATGGATGACTTGTAAGATAATTACCTCGAGACACACTGGACATAGTAAGTTCATCGGGGGCATTGGGATCCTGTGGAGAAGGGCCAGAGGGAGGGAGCACACCAGACAGGTCATTTGTTTAACTCATCCTACAAGTATCAGTATTTCGTGATGTTTATGTGTGCCAGACATAGTGTCAGAAGCTGGGGATACAGAAGTAGGTGAACCATGTTCTCTCCCCCTGCCCTGAGTTTCAGTCTTAAAGTGAGAGACTAAATAGGACAAAATGGATTAATTGCTATTAAAAAAAAAAAATAGGGATGACTTCAGAAGACACAGTAGAGGGCAGGCTTAAATCTGCCTGAAAGCTCGAGAGGGACTTCAGTCTTGAAAAACACTGGGAATTGACTGGGCACAAAAGAGGAAGTGCTTTGAAGAAAGTGGGGTAAAGATCAAAATATTACTCAGTTTTATAATGGTCTGTGTATAGGGAGTTGTGTTTCCAAGGATGTAGCAGCCTAGAGGTAAAAATAGAGTTGCCATGATAGCCACAACAGTTTCTGTTACCCTGTCTTCTCTGGGGACACCTGCTTCCTCAGATCCTCCCAGAATCTCAAGTTCTTTGAATCAGGAGTCAATTTTTTGAAATTTCAACTATATTTTATGAAATGTGGACAGACTAATTTTTTTATGTTGGACATGTGGGTTATTTCCAATCTTGTGCTAACATTCCTTGGTGAACAACTGTGTGTGCAGACGTGACTATCTGGCTTTACACATTTTTGGGGTGATCTGTGTCCCCTACTCTGTGACACACGTTGTCACCCAGGAAGTCCACACAGTACCGCCCAGCCTCTGCAAGGGGAAGAGACCTTTGAGAATAAGTCACAGCTTCCACTCGCCCTCTCTCCACTGTGGAGGGACGGAGTGAGAGGCTGAGGGGACAAGAGACCATATAACCCCAGCCTCTGCCCTCCATGGGTCCGTAACCACCATAAACCTCTCCTCTGTCAGCCCAAACCAGAGTCCTTGGGGGGGGGGGGGGGGGGGGGATTGCTTTGGAGAGCATGGGAGGGACATGGAAATCTGCACACGGTTCCCTGTTCTAACTCCAGCCTGCCTCCTCAATTGAGCCTGTGGGCTGCTTGGCTATAAGCAAGGCCTTGGGCTCTGCTGGAGTCCCTGGAGAGGGAATAACTTTAGAGCTTTGTCCCTGGGAAAAGCTGGGCTAGGGAAGTACTGGGAGGCCTTTACAAAGAGGTCTCTGGCAAAGACCAGAAAGTTCTGGATCCTGTGAAGAACCTGGCCCATAATCACTGGTGGACCTAGAGGGAAGCGGGCATAGGGTCTTACTGGATTTTTGCTCTGGCCAAGAAGGATTGAACAGATACACTGAGTCACCCCACTTCCTAAGGCGGGGAATCTGAGGCAAGGCTTCAGCAGAGGGTGGCATCTTGTTTGGCTCTGCTCAGCCCATTCTAGGCAGAAAGACCATTTCATCTTCCAGCACCCACAGAACTCCTAGAGATGGTCAGGCTGTGCTCCAGCAAGCCCTGCTGTGGCTGCGACATCAGTCATCTGATGAAATCAGCATTTCTCCCACATACTAGCCATGGTCAGCATTGCCAGGAATGTTCAAACAGGGCCCAGCTGCTGGATCTGAGTTGCTTTTACACTCACTAATGTCTAGGAATCCATTCAAGCTCTTAGAGGGCTAATAAAATCCTGCTTTGCCCCCTTTTTCCCCAAATATGTCACAGAAGGGAAAACAGTTGCATTTGGTGCTGATCTAGACTATGATTAGGTCAGTTTGTTCCGTGATGGTCTGTCTGGTCCATCTTGGTCTGTCTTCTGCCTCATTCAGGCTGCTAGTCCTGTGTTGATGTTTCTGTCTCATGATGATGACCATCAGTTTTATAACAGTCTCTGTGTCCTTGATAACGGACCACTTGGTCCCATGAGGAACACTGCTGTAGGGCTGAGGCTTTCTGAGTCATGGCCACCAGAGGGTGCCCTGGCACCAACTGAAGTCTTGGTTGCCAGTTTACAGTTTTCTGAGTAGGTTTTCCAAGGGCCTGGTAAAGAAAGAGCACCTGCTTTGGAGAGGCTAGCTTGGTACAAAATAGGTGGACAAAGCTCCTGGAGATGCTCCTCTTCATAAGTCTCCTAGGGCCACTTTCATTCCCATCAGACTGTAATCTACAAATCCTTCTATACAAAAATCTTAGAGGTTCCATTTTTCAGGAGGAGCGCTCGTCCAGGCCCTGACTATCAAAATGAGGTTTCTAGGACTTTCCACCCAGGGTAAAGAGTGGTACCAAAGCTCATGAGTAGTCCTGGGCATCCTAGGAAAGAGCCTAGCCTGTCAGTGTGTTACTAGAGTTTGGGGCAGGTGAGTGAGGGGCCCTCTCCAAACTCGAGGTTGGAAGACATGGTATGAGGCAGGATCATACCAAACAGTCCCAGGTAAGACTACTCAGCTGATGGGGGTGTGAGAGATGGATCGAAGTAAGGGGTAGCTGAGATGCCCCAAACAGTCCCAGGTAAGACTACTCAGCTGATGGGGGTGTGAGAGATGGATCGAAGTAAGGGGTAGCTGAGATGCCCCAAATTTGGACCTAAAATGCAGCTGGAAAAGGGACCTACTTAGTTTGAGTCCTCTGAAAGTAAAATGTGTGGCAAGGACTTGCCGGGGGGGGGGGGGGGGGGAGGTAGTTGATGGGGAAGGTGATCTATTTTAAATTCCTACAGTTGTCATTCAAAAGTACCACAAACTTGCTGTCTTACTCTCGCAGTTCTGGAGGTTGGCAGTCTGAAGTCAAGGGGGTTTATAGGGTTTATGTTTATAGGTTTATAGGGGTTTATAGGGTTATGTTCCTTCCTTGTCTTTTCCAGCTTCTGGCAGGCACAGCTGTCCCTTGGTTTGCAACTGCAGCACTTCAATCTCTGCCTCTGTCGTCATATGGCATTCTTCTTGTGTCCTGTGTCCATATATATCCCTCTTGTAAGGACACCAATCATACTGGATTAGGTCTCACCCCATTGACCTCATCTTAATTTCATGACATCTTCAAAGGTTCTATAGCCAAATAAGGTCACATTTGCAGATACCAGGGCTTAGGACGTCAGCATATCTTTGGGGAAGAGGAGGGCACAATCAACCAATAATATCCTCCAAGAAACAAGTCAGTGGAGACGAGGGGAAGGAATAAAATATATGTATTCCTATATGTATATAGGTATTAAGCTGGTCATTTCCATCTCACTGAGAAGCCTCTAAGGAACTATGTAAAATACCCCCTGAGAATTATCCTGCAGAAAGACTTGAAGACTGGGACCTTTAACCAGTTCTTCCATTACCTGAAGAATTTCTTAGGAGGTTAACTTCCTCATACTTGCAGGCTGCATGCACAGGTGGACTAAGCATACTTTTCCAGCTAATTAGGAGAGCTTAAAGTGGGATGCGAGCACTTTGCAAAGAGCTGTCCACAGCTATGCTGAAGTCAGATTATGGGCTATGGCACAGGGAACCAAAAGTGTCTGCAAAGATAAACCCTTTGCATTGCTCAGATCTGCTCATGACCCACGATAAGTCAGTCCACTCTGTTGTTGACTTCTTTTTTTGACTGTGCTACACAGCACATGGGATCTTAGTTCCCTGATCAGGTATCGAACCCACTCCCCCTATATTGGAAGCATGGAGTCCTAACCACTGGACTGCTGGGGACTTTTAAAGGCAGTGGTCAGCTGCAAGCTCTACATTTAAAAAGAAAAACTTTCAGCAGGAGAGTCAGTAAAGTATAGTAAGTGTAGTTCCTCTGCTGTGTTTGCTCCTAAGCCACTATTAATATTCATCATCTCTTTCCCCCACAACCCAGCCACCAAAGGTGGTCTGATTGCTTGTCCTGAGGGTGTGAGCCTTTGGCTTCGCCATCATCAGGTGGTGTTGGCTGTGGTTACCTAGTTGCTGCCATCACCAGGCCTGAAAGCACCGAGAGCCACTCCAACACCCAGGTGTCACATGACCCCTCCTTGGCCCCATCAGAGGGACTCTCCTTACCTCTTCTGGACAATCAGGGGTGGTTGCGCCCTCAAATATAGCAATTCTCTTTTACTTGATGGTCCACTGGCACGGAGAGCCCAAAATGGAGAACTTTCCTTGTTAACCAGTGGAAGACGTCCCCCCAAGGACCAGAACCAGTCACAGAAATGGGGAACATAGTTCCTGCAAGGAAGTCCCCAGGGTGATGATGAAAGGGGTTGATTCTACTTCACCCCTTGACTGCTTGGCCCCGGGGGTTCTAACTGCCAGGGACGCAGCACTATCAGCCGATAGCTTAATACATGTACTACATCCTGGAGGACAGTGACGTGATCCACGGTTGTCATCCCAAAGCTGGCTCCTAGGTGAATTCTTGAAAGGGCATTCCCACTTTCCACCCTTGGCTTCCAGGTAATGAAGAATATGGTAAGACCCCTTGTTGTACAGAACCATCATCACAATCCTTCACCACAAAACACACCCTTCAACTGAGATATCACTCTGCAGGATCCCGGGTTGATAGTAAGACATTCTATAAATCACTGGAGAAAACAGCAGGGAAGATGAGTCCATTATTCAGAAAAGCTTTCAGTTCCAGTCGGGACACCCTGCTGCCCTCTGCAGGGTGGCGAGAGTCTGATGCAATTAGCTTCCCCGGTGTTGGGGCAGTCTCCTCAAAGAATGACAGCATAATGAGGATCCAGCCTCTGCAGTGAGCATTCAGCAGTAGCAGTACGCAAATCTGCCTGGGTGAGAGGAAACCCTGTCTCAGGGCCTAGGCTGAGCTTCCATCTCTGTCACCTTCCTACTCTGTTCGTGGGCCCAAACTCTTAGTCGAGGATAGAAACTGATACCCACCAGACACGTCATTCTTTGCACCTGGTTGTTGAAGGCCCCTTCCTCTGCAACAGACGCTTTCTGATGAGCATTGAGATTCAAAAATCTGCCCAGTCTGAAGCCACTCCTGTTAGTCCATCCACACCCCTTTCCCCCAGACTTCCTTACTCCGGTCTTGCTTCATCCAGGCCTCTGACCACCCAGTTGAGTTACTCCCCACTGCCCAGAAGTCCATGTGTATTCTCCCCTCAGGCCGTGCCTCCCTACCTGCAAAGCCGATGGCCAAGTGTACTGCCCACGAGAAGGGTTTCTCTCACCACTCACATTTAGCACTACTCCTGAGTGGGTGTGTGATATTGCTGCAGTTCTTTTTTGTTTTGCACATTGTATGAAGCCAACCCATCCATAGGCCGAGGCTCAAATTTTTGTCCTCCTATAGCTATGGCAGTCGGAGACACCCCCACAGGTGTGAATGTGAGCTGAGAGAGAGGTTGGTGCAATAGGGGTAAGACATGGAGTCTAAACCACCTTTCCACGCACTCTGTGAACCTGACCCAAAAGTACCACTGTCATCATACAATGAATCATCCATTCAAGACTAGTGAACATAATCACCCCGCTAATGACTGGACCAACTTAACAACTGCTGACCCAGACTACAATGGACATTTTTGGTCATGGTGTCTTGATATCCCACTTTCAAGTCTTTACAGGCCATACCCGGGCCCCAAAGCACACCATGAGCTGTTTTTTCAAGTGAGTAATTCTGGGTTGCCGAAGGCATGGCTTAGCTCTCAGACCTAAAAGATCTCCTATTGGAACTTTCCACAGACTCCACTCAATGTCCTCATCTAACACAGAGGCCTCTGGCACTGTTAGACTTTTGGGTCATTGAACCCAAGACTCAAGGCAGCTGGGACCTCAGCTTGAACCTGCTGAAGATGCCTTTCTTGCTTTAGTCCACATTTAAAGCTAGAAGAGATAGTGCATTCTCTGGTCTCATATAATAAATCCTACCTCCCAAACCCCCTGTCTCTCAATAAACTGCCAACATAGTTCCCTTCTAAGGCTGGGTTCTCCAGAACCAGACTCTGAAGCACAAGTGATTTATTAAGGAAGTGCCCCCAGTGATGTGATGGTAAATGATCAACACCCGGCTCTTTGGAATGAAAATACAACCTCGATATATGTGTACTAAGGCGTTTCAGTTGTGTTTGACTCATTGTGACCCTATGGACCATAGCCCGCCAGGCTCCTCTGTCCTTGGGATTCTCCAGGCAAGAATACTTGAGTGGATTGCCATGCCATCTCCAGGGGATCTTCCCAACCCAAGGATCAAACCTGCATCTCTTATGTCTCCCACATTGACAGGCAAGTTCTTTACCACTAGCGCCACTTTCCATAAGTACTTCCACCATGGTAAATGCTCCCACCATAGCCAATTTAAAGCTTCAGACATGATGTTTCTAAACATGAAGTTGAGAAGAGATGCTAACAATTGGCTCTTGGCTCTGGTCAGCTCCAGAATGTTGCTGAAATGTTGCTACAGGAGACAAGGAAAGGAGTGGGTGCAGGAGGACAAGGAAGTAAAGCAAGAGTGTGATCTCAAAGTTCCACCAAAGTTAGAGTCACCTGATCCTACTAACAGGCTCCAGTGTACAAGTTTCACCTCAGTGATACACGTGGCCAAGACTAGGATGGTATTCTTTCATACCCGTGCACCTATTAACTGTTAGGCAAGAGCCACCCAGCATGGAAGTAAATCCCTAGGTACCTATGTCTCTGTGTAACTTCATAGTAGGAAGACAGTCCCCTGAGGAAGAGGCACAGGTGTTGGAGTTTAGAAGCAAAAGTCCATCAAAGCTGTTGGTGAAAGTGAAAGGTGGGCAGGACACACAGAAACAGGAAAAAGGGACCCAAAAGGATCTGAGTGAAGCACCAATGCTGTCTGCACCAACTCACTGCAGAACCATCACCATATCCAAGTTATAGGGAGCATAGCATCAGGGCAAGCATGTTAGACCAACTCCAGCTGCCCTTGCCTGAGCATACAATCCCGAATCACTGAGAGTACTCCCAAGTCAGTAAATTCCCACCTGTCTAACCTTGTATTCCAACCTCCCACCCCAATCCTAGCCCAGCACCCTCAAGGTCTGCTCCTGCACTTCTTCTCCGTGTTCCTACTACTATGTATCAGATAGGGTTAAGCAGAGAAGGAGAACGCTTTCTGCAAAAGAGAGTACCTTACTGAGGTAGTCATCCCTGTAGTAACTGGGGCTCACTCTTAGAAGGAAACCATGAAGAGCCATGTAGAAAGGGCACCCACCAGTCCCCCCACTAACTGGGTGTTTGTCTTAGGGTAACTCTCTTATGGGCTTCCCTGGTGGCTCAGTTGTAAAAGAATCCACCCACAATTCAGGAGACCTGGATTCGATCCCTGGGTCAGGAAGATCCCCTGGAGAAGGAAATGGCAACCCACTCCAGTAGAATCCCATGGACAGAGGAGCCTGACGGGCTACAGTGCATGGGGTCACAGAGAGTTGGACATGACTGAGCAGTTAACCAATAACAACTCTTAGACTTCCAGGCAGCACCTGTGCCTGTCCATGCATTTCCTTCAGAGAAATTTCTAAGCCAGAAAAAGCAGAAACACCATGCAGTTTCTTTAGATGGGATGCTGGTAAAACAGAACTCTCCACCACAGCGGCACTGAAATCAGGTAGGTCCGGGGGTGGAAGGCACAAGGTACTGTGAACATTTGCTGCAGAGGGCTTGTCTCCAAGAGAATTTTGTCTTAACAATCCAGGTATCACTCATGTCTGGGGAGGACGAAAGCTGCACAAGGCCTCGGAGAGACTTGGAAACAAAGGCAAGATTTAAACTCAGGGTTCCTAAGCTTAGACCAGAGGTACTTTCTGAGGGTCTGCAATCTAAAGCATGTGTTTACCAAAGGAAGAGGGGTTATGTGGCACAAATTTTTAACAGCAGGGTTGGGTGATGCCACCAGCACGACAGGGGTCTAGGATTCTTGGGTTTTCTGCCCTGGTAAGTAGAGACAACTTAGCGACTAAACAACCAACAAAAGTTCTTACGTCTCCTGCATTGGCAGGCGGGTTCTGTAATGCTAGAGCCACCTGGGAAACCCATCATTCAGATCTCAGCTCAAAGATTACTTCCTCAGGAAAGGTTTTTGCATCCTATCAGACTAGATCCCCAAATCCCACCTTCTTGCACGTATATTCTCATAGCATCAATACTTTCTTATCATAGCTTTTAAATGTTTTTAATTATAAAACAATTTTAGGCCTTGCTATGCGCCTTGCAGGAGCTTAGTTTCTTAGCCAGGGATCAAACCCATGCCCCCCTGCATTGGGAGCATGGAGTCTTAACCACTGGGCAGCCAGGGAAGTCCTCTTGTCATACTTTTTAAACACAGTTTCTAATAATATACTTGAATACAAATGTCACAGTAATAAACCTCAGGTAAGCAAAAATGAAACTTTCCTTCTATTTCCCTCTTACAAACAGATCTCTAATACATATTTCTACCAGTGACAGAAAATTTAATCTTTCCAATTCAGGGCAAACTCATGCTCTTCTGGAAGTAACTCAATCCTGCTTCAGTGAATAGTCAATTCAGAATTTTCCTTCTGCATAGAAAGGAGTAAACAGCAATAAACCTCTCTTTAGGAAGGTGTGCTTGCAAGGTTGGTGATTGGCTAGCATCTGGGAATTTGGATCTCAGGAGGGTTCCCCCCACTTCCTAATAAGAACAGCTCACTGTCACTAATGTGTTTGCAAACAATATAGTATATGCTTTCTTTGGGGATTCCAAATTTTGTTACGTGCTTGGAAAAAGGTGCCTATACAACCAGCCCCCAATAAAACTCCTGGGCATTGAGTCTTTGGTGAGCTTCTCTGTTAGACAACATTTTACAGAAGTTGTCACAACTTATTGCTGGGCATTTAGCTGGTCCTATGTGGAGACTCCACTGGGAGAGGACTCCACTGGGAGAGGAGCCATGGGGAAGCTCATGCCTGGTTGTCTCCAGGCTTCATCCCATGCATTTTTTTTTTCCCTCTGTTGATTTTGCTTTGTATTTGAACAGAAAAGAGCTAACTTAGCAGGCCTAGGTTGCTCAAACCTTACACATTCCAAAGAAAGTCTCATTTTCCAGGCCTGGTCCTTAGCCTGAATCCTGGGAAATAACCTTTGGCCCCTTAGAATATTCTGCCTGTTAAGAGGTTTGGGGCCATACTTCACCAGTTTGACCAGGTAATTTTATCCCAATAAAATGATTTATGTAGTAACTCTTACTGCTCTGGAGAGGCAGGGAAATTGTCATGGTAGGTCAGTCTTACAGTCATGGCACATCAATGTGACTTACCCTCCATCATAAACCTTGGCCCCCAAGGATTGGGTGAGATTCCCTAATTGGCACTGTTGTTGCTGGGAGAATGTGCTCTCACGGGATTCCACTGGGAGGAGTCATCTACACACTTGCAGGTGATTTCTCTTGCTTCCTCTCAACGCCTTTTCCTTGGACTGACTTTAATCTGAAGCGTTTCACTGTAATAAACCATAAAACCAGGAGGATAAGAGCTTCTCTGAGTCCTGCAAGTCCTAGTGGATCACCGATCCTAAGGGTGGTCCTTTGGACCCTGACATAGTATCCTTTCCCTATAATAAATGATAGCAGTGAGTATTGTACAATGAACCCTGTGAATTCTCTTAGCAGATCATCACACTGGGAGTGGTCTTGGGGATCCATGTTATTCTCCATCACCCTTCTTTCCCACACTCCTGAGAAAGAGGGGTTTCTTTATCGTCCTGAACTTTAGGGAAAGGAAAGTATCTGATCCATGAGCATTATCTCTGTAAGAGCTGATTTTGTCTCGTTCTTGTGGCCACACCTGTCAACTTTGTTCTTGTTTCCACCCCACTGTAACCTCTCTGGTCACCTGATCCACGTACTCTGAATCCTCCTCAGCCAAACATCTAAGTCCATTTGGGTACTCCAGGCCTTTTAGCCCTTTCATTTCCCTTATAGAAAGTCCAGAACTTTCCATGGGATTTTCTGGTGCCAGATTAAGGAAATGAAACTCTGTGGGCCCCTGGTTCCAAGACCAGGGGAGCTAGTCTTAACTCACCCATTATTGATATTCCCGCCTCTGGCAATGCATGCTGGGAGCAGGGTACCTATTTTTCACACACTAGGATTCCTACAATCTTCACTGGGGTTTCTGTTTTCCTCCATATTATTCCACCTTGGATTATTTATATCACCATAAATAATCAGAAAGAATGCAGTGTTCTTTCTAGTTATCTAGCTACTCAATATTCAGATTAACTTTCCATTTATTTTCAGATTTAACTTTTTGAAAATTCTCAATAATTGATACATTAATTTAAGAGCACTCACAGTTATCATAAATATTGTGATGCAGAGTGATGCAATTATAAATATACATGGTGGAATTTCAACCTATAAAGTACATGAAGTGATTTTTCCTTCAAAGTTCTGCCTAGAATGTTTGTCAATATTTGAAAGCAAACATTCCGATGTTAATAATACATCCAAACAAGGTTCCTTCTTCATACTCTGGATGTTATATACAAGTTAGAGGTGATAGGACCCCCACAATCACACGATTGTTGATCATTCACAAGTTCAGGGATGTCAGATGTGACATTTGGTGACCTGGCCTCCAGTAAAGCTGAAGTCAAACTGGAGTTTATACATAGTTCCTGTCACTGCTTTTTCTAGTGGGAATAAAACAAAAAACAAAAGTATAACAAGAACAACAAAGTGTGCAGGCAGATATTTCTCCCAAACCTTTTTTTTAATGTCAGACCCTGAACTGATGCTCGACACATCTTTTCATTGCATAAATAGTCAGCTCTTGCAATTGCTCTTGGACTCTCTATCAAAACTTGTAAGAGCATTTTTTGTTGTTGCTCTTGTTGGTTTGTTTACTTGTTTTGGAGCTTGAAGGTTGAACACTGACTTTGACATCTGTCTTTTCACAGCCAGCCTTGTCTGCTCTCTTGCTCAGGCTTCCAAAAAGCTCACAACAAGTATCGCCCCCATTCAATAAGAAGCAGAGCTATCAAGGGTGAGGTTACTTACCTGGGAAGACATAAAGGCCTGTTCCTGCCTTAGACAGTGGATACAGGGGTACTAAGAAAAATTACCTGTCAACTTGTGTTATCTTCTTAGATCCCCATTCCCACCCCTCTCTTCATTTACAGAGAGCCCTGAGCACCCAGAGTAGGGCTGAGCAGATGCTCTTGTGAAGATGTTCCTGCCACTCTGCCCCTTTAGGATGAAGAGGAAACAGGCGGAGGTTGATGAGGGAGGTTGTCGTGTGACAGTTCATTTGGGCCTCTGAAGGTGAAGCCACTATTCTGTAGCGTGAGAGTGGGGATGGTCCATCACCTCTGTAAGGTCATTCAAAGTACCAGTCACCCAGAGAGGAGGCCCAACTCTCTCAAATGGACATCTTCACCTCTTGACCTTAGGCATGCAAGTGGCAGGATGACTAGGAAAGAAATCCTGTAGGAGAGTCTACGTTTTGGAATCAGAATATAGATATCTACAGATGATCAGAGAGACCCTGCATTCACACATTTCATTGATGGCTCTGCTTATCTTCCAGTGTTTTTTCCTCTAAAATTAATGACATCATTAAAAATCTAGCCTGTTCTAGATCTAAAAACCCAGGGACTGTGTCCATCAGGGCCAGAGTGTTAAAGAGGGGGCGCTGCCTATTAGGCTGACATGGGGATAGCAGTGGGAACAGAAGTTGAAGGGAGAGGATGAAACTTCAGGGCACAGTGGAGGGTGCACTTGGTTCTAGCCAGCAGGCCTTCCTTCCAGAGTTTTATTTTGCAAAGTACTCAACTTGTCTTGGGCTTCCCTGGTGGCTCAGACGGTAAAGCATCTGCCTGCAGTGTGGGAGACCCAGGTTCGATGCCTGGATTGGGAAGATCCCCTGGAGAAGGGGTACTAGAGTGGGTACTAGAGTACTAGAACCCACTCTAGTACTCTTGCCTGGAAAATGCCATGGACTGAGGAGCCTGGTAGGCTACAGTCCATGGGGTCGCAAGGAGTCAGACACGACTGAGCAACTTCACTTCACTTCATTTCAACTTGTCTTAGGATCAGGAGTCATTGCCTTACATTGCCTTTCATCCCTGTTACACCAGAGGAGTTTTCCTTCCAGGTGTGGTCTCTGAGATGCCGACTCCCAGGTCCCTGTTCCTCACTTTGCCATGGTGGACCCTTGGTCCTGGGTCCTCTTCTGGATTTCTCTTTGCTCTCCCTGAAATGAGTTGGATGATTTGGCCTTGCCCAACTGAGAGATTCCGCCTTCCTGGACGGTAGCCAGGACCCCAGTTCCAGGACCACTTTCCTGCACTTTTTCATAGATAGTCCTAAATCCTTCAGCCTATGAAGGCTACACTTTTCTTCAAAATGCAAATAGACTATTTCTAATCTATCTCCTTTTATCTGGGGAAGTCTAACATGCCCTCTGTAATTTGCTGGAGGACTTCCAGGAAGGGGTGTGTTCTCTTGGTCTTTGTTTTTGCACCCTCCTCTGAACTTCATTCACAGTCCCCCACGAGCTGCTCAGCTGGCTGTCCTTCTGCTCCACTTCGGCTCACATGTGGTCTGTGTTCTGCCTTCTGCATCGTCGAAGCATCATTTCAGCAAGGTGATGCTGTATACACATCAGACTTCTCCTGAAGGCTTGGGGATAACAGTACAGCACCTCGGAACAGGAACCAAATTACAGTAACATGTTAGACATCTTTTTCTTCAGGTGCCCTGGCCATTCCTACCCAGGGATTTCTCATCAGCTACATTCCCTCTTAGACTCTAGCCTTCTGCCCTTCTCCCTCTCCATCCCCAAGCTTTAATCCTGTATTCTCTCTCCAGACTTATTCCTCCCACTCATCATTTAGCTACCCTACAATAGCACATACATTCCTAATGTCTTACTAAGCAGGGTAATCAGTAGCCTTGTTGTAACTCTTGCACACAGATAAGCTGAGACCCTTCCTCTCATAAGCAAAAGGCTCATTAATCAGCTTTCAGGGAAAAAGCACCAGCTCCTTTGAGATGAGTTCTTCCTGCCTGGCTATCTATGAGGTAAAACAGCCACTATTACAGAGTGCTCACAAGTTCTGTGGGTCAGGTGAGGGCAGGGCAAGGATGACTTGTCTCTCCTCCATGTTGTCTGAGGCCTCAGCTGGGGAGACTCAAACAGACTTGAAGGGGTAGAGGATGTAATCTTCTGAAGGCGTCTTCACTCATATGTCTGGTGTTTAATTGTTGTAAATTGAAGGCTAGGTCAGCTGAGACTGTCAGTGGAAGCATCTACATATGACTTAGAGCTTTTGCTTATAGCTTAGGCTTCCTGACAACATGGCAGCCACTTGGAAGCCAGACTTTCTTACCTAGTGACTCAGGGCTCCAGTGAACTGAATGGCCTTTTACTCTGTAACCTCAAAAGCACATAAGCATCCAGAAGCAAAACGAGATAATACAGATTTTAGTTCTCAAAGAGAAGAATGTCAGAGATTTTGTGATCATGCTTTAAGACTGCTGATACTTTAAGACTGCTGTATAGCTTCCTCCCACAGAAAGCTGACAGACAGCTCATGGTATTGATGAGTCAGCCCTTTCTCTGGGACTCTGTCAGGCCCTTCCTTCTGCCTAGTCCAGGGTTCCTCTAGGATGTCTGGGATGTAGCTTCCCTCCAACTTTCAGCCCTGGTTCAGGACAACTGGTTTTGGGCTTCTTGTCTGTACGTATTTGGGTGTCAGGACTGGGAGGTGGAGGTTTGGGAGTCCAGTACACCTATTATTGGCTCTTACAGCCACAGAACTCTTGTCTTGCACCAACAATCTGGTTCCATGAGGAGGTAGAATATGTATTTATTATTACTACCTCCACGGGCCTCCCCAAGGCAAGTTACAGGGGCCTGCCAGCCAGTGCCGGATGTCAGTGACTGCTGGCTCAGTTCTCATGGGTTGGAGTGGGTGATGCTGCTGGAGCAAGTTCTCTCTTATCGTGAGAGTCCCTTCTGAGGTCCTATTGCCCTTCCATCAGTCCTTTGGAGAAAAGACATCCTTGGAAGCTTGTCTTATAGCACAATGGTCAGGAGCAGTGACAGGGGCTCTGGTGTGTAAGTTAGTCTCTCAGTCGTGTCCAACTCTTTGCAACCCCATGGACTGAGCCCACCAGGCTCCTCTGTCCATGGAATTCTCTAGGCAAGAAAACTGGAGTGGGTTGCCATTTCCTTCTCCAGGGGATCTTCCTGACCCAGGGATCGAACTCAGGTCTCCTGTATTGCAGACAGATTCTTCACAGTCTGAGCCACAAGGGAAGCCTATGGGGGGCCCCCACAAACTCACACGTTCTCCAGATAGGAAAGTTCACCCATCACCCCTACCCAAACAACGAAATAAACCTTCACAGAGTCACAATGAGTGATTCTGGAGTCCCAATCCACCACTCCTGAGGTTAGGGGTGTGCCAGGAGTCTCACCATCAAGATGTGGTTCAGAAGCAGTAGTTCTGTTTGGGAGGCAGATCGTGCATGTCAGTCTGTAAACCCCCAAGGGAGAAACAGTGTCTGCTTGCTGTATATAGCATTCTGCTGAGCACCTGGCTCTTGGCAAATACAGATTAATGATGCTTTGGGGCAGCTCTGAGTGGTTACAGAGATGATCAAATTGCACAGTGTGGCAAATTTCAGAGCTATAGGGACCAGCAAGTTATGTAAGTGAGAGAAACTGGCTGCCTGGGAGGCTGATGGGAGAAACATGCTCCTCTAAGGACAGAAGCCACTTCTCTGTTCTGTACCTACCATGTGGAAGGAAGACCCAGAGTTGCCAGGTATTCTTAGTTTTTAAGACAGAACAAAAGCCCAATCTGACAAATTTACCAATTTTTGTGTTGTCTGCTTGCTGCTGCTGCTGCTGCTGCTGCTGCTGCTAAGTCACTTCAGTCGTGTTCTACTCTGTGCGACCCCATAGACGGCAGCCCACCAGGCTCCTCTGTCCCTGGGATTCTCCAGGCAAGAACAGTGAAGTGGATTGCCATTTCCTTCTCCGGTGTTGTCTGCTTAGTTACTGAAAAAAAGAAAAACCTGCTCAGGACAAATGAAAATACGTTTGTCAGCTGGATGCAATAGGTGAGCTGCCAGTGGCAAGCCCTGTGATCCAGGAGGTTAACAGGCAAGGATAGTTTCAAGGGAGTTGACCCCGATCCTTGGATTAGGTTGGGCCCCACGGCGGCGCACTCCACCTCCAGGGACCTTGACACCTCCACCCGGACCCTGTCTCAGCCTGTTAGCGCAGCCTCCCCACAGCTGAGGCACTGAAAGGTCCTTCTTAGGCTTCCACGACCTCTGCAAGAAGATTATACCTGTAAATCCCCAAGCCAGGAGCCCGGGGTGGGGGAAGGGAAAGGAAGGAGGGGCGGTGCAGAACCACGGCGCGGTCGGCTCTCCCCAGCCCTCCCCACCCAGCGGGCTCCTCTCCCGTAGACACTCGTCCTTGAGCCACCCTCACCCAGGTGTAGACGAAGTTAAGCCAATATACCTGGGTGTTTTTTGTTTTTGTTTTCCACCCCCCACCAAAGGATTTTGAGTGGTAATGGAGGGAAAGCATAAAGGAAAATAAACAGAAGCGATGGCCCTGAAGTAGGAGTGTTTACAGAACTTGGTCTTCAGAACCCAAGGGGGACACAATATGCCTAGGGAATCTGGCTGGGTTAGAGGGAGGAAGAAGTGGATTTTCTCTCGGGTAAGGAGGAGGCTGAGTAGCGACAGTTTTAGGAGAAGGGGCACTTCACTGGTTAAAGGTTTTCCCTGCTGAAGGCATGGGAGCGGGGACACGGCGGGAATCTTTGAAATTCCGAGATAGGTATTCCCTTTCGTGAGAAGGGCGGCAATAGACCGTAACAGGTTTAATGGATAAAGATCCCACGCAGAAGGAGAGCGATGGGCCGGGGGGGGACCTCTGTCCAGGGTGGTCTGTGTTGTCGGGTGTTCATCCCGGCCTCCTACGCCCGCAGAAGGGAAAACCACTAAGTAGTCTCCGTCCCGGGAAGGTTTGAAAACAGCGGTGCCCTTGTGACTCCGGAAAAGATGGAACGGTTGCTATGGCGACGTAGAGCACACATCGGAAATAAATAAATAAACAGCTCTGGCTGCAGCAGCCGCGCCCCCGCGGGACTCGAGCGCGGGGGAGGGGGCCCCTGCGGGCCCGGGTCCCCGCAGCCCGCGCGTCCCCGCCATTGGCAGAGCCGGAGGGGGGGGTCACCCCCCGAAGGGGGGGGCGAATGGTACAGTCCTCCGCCCGCGCCCTGGCCCGGCCCGCTGCAAGCAGGCGAGCTCGGATCCCCGCGCCGCCGCGGCCGCCAGCGTAGTCCGAGGCAGAGTCGGGAGGCGGAGATGGAGGGAGTCAGCAGCCACCGGACCCTGTCCTACAGCCGCTGGAGCTACGACAGGTAGGGCGGGCGCCTGGAGGATGGGCATCGCAAGGACCCTCCGGGCGGCCCTGAGTGGGCGCTCTCCGAAGCTCGCACTTTTGCGGGGAAAGCCGGCCCTCGCGGGGTGAGAACGGGTGTGATCGCCCAGACCACCCCCCACCCCCAATCAGGGTGCACTCGGACCCTTGAGTATCCGGGACGGTTGAACGGAGAGCCTCGGATATCCGAACCCGGAGCCGAGCGAGAGTGTCCGCACACTTGCGGGGCAGAACTCTCGGAGGAGGGCTCCGGGCACTGGGACCCGCGAGCTGGCACTCACCTCCCACCCCTCCCCCACCCCACCCCGGCTGCCCCGCGGGGGGCGATCCGCGCAGAAACAGCGCAAAAGAGCTTCCAGGGACTGCGGGGCGGGGCGGGCCCGCGGCGCGTGGGGCGAGAAGGGGCGCCCCTCGAGTACGGGCCGCGCCCCCCTTGGCACTGCAGTCGCCGCCTGGGTCTGCCCCGCAGGGCCTCGGCGGGGACAGGGCTAGCCCAGGGCGGAGTGCCCCGGGTCGCTGTCGGGGACCCGCTAGTCGCTGCCTGCCGGGCGGATAGAGGTGGCAGCCCGAGGCCGGCTGCTGGGGCCCCAGGAGAGGTACCCGCGCCCGCCGGGTTGCCAGGCTCGGTATCCGCCCGGCGGGGATGCAAAGCGGCTGCCGGCGTGGGCGGATTAGAGCCGCGCTCCCCACGCACTCCTCCGGGAGGAGGGGATCAGCCATCCTTCTGATGAAATGAGAAAAATAAGAGCAACGGAATGAGTCGGTCATAAAGCAGAGTAGATTTATTCTAAGATTTGGTTCTTTCTACCTTTTTCGGTGTGTTAAATGTCACCCCTCTTATTAAAATGAAGTCATGGTGATGGTAAATGGATTTTTGATGTTGTTTTTGTTTAAGTTCATAACCCCTTGTCAGTCTCAAGAAAGCTGAAGTTAATTGCTCTGATCCGTGGCCCTTATGGTGAGGGCTGGAAGAGAAACTTCCTTAGCCGGGCTGCTCTCATCTCCCTGAAGTCTTACTTCCTGCCTTCTTCCTCTCTCTGCTTAAAACCTTCCTGCATCTCCGATAGCCTTTGTGTTCAAAGATTCAGAGGAACAGGTGTCCCTCCTGCCTCAGGCTAATTCCCCTGGGACCCCTCCCTGGATCTCATCTCCCACTGACCCCTTCCATCTTCATCTTTCCCTCTTTACTGGTCACCTCCGTTCAGCCTGTAAACCTCTTCAAATCTGTCTTGTCTCCCTCCACAGGATAGGTGCAGCTGGGTCACCTCTTTCTGGGCTTTCATTGCCTTCTTTAAGGAAAAAATCAGTTTGATGCAGCTTCCTCATCCACTCTTCATTGCACAGCCCTAGCAATCCGCCTGCAGTCTGCCTCACAATTCCAGTGAACTTGCTCTTTTGAAAAGCAGTGCTGTCTATGGAGATGAACCCTAAAATGATTGAAATATTAACCCTAAAATAACAAAACTTTCCAGCATGTTGTTCAGATCCCAAACCACACATTCATTCACTTAATCAACAAACATGTATTAAGTGCAAACTAAGGGCTCTGGAGATAAGGATATAAAAAAGTACATTACTTCCTTCCCCGACTTAAGCTCACAGTCTAGATTCTCAGAGAAATCCAGGGTAGCACATGCAGCAAATGCATCTTGGGACGAAAAAGCATGATCCATCACCCTTTGCCTGGATTCTGTCACTTGGATTCTCTTTTGTCCCTTTTCCATTCCATTTGGCCTGAACTTGTTTCCCCTGCCAATATCCCTTGGTGTCAAGTGATTGTTGTACCATAGTCTTCTGGAAAGCAAGCTCAAACTCCTGCTATATAATCTGTAACATTAACATGAGATTATTTGTAGCTTAATCTTCCTTAGCCCACTACCACCACAGTAGTAGGTTTTAGATGGTGTTGTAGTGCCTATTGATTAATTCACCTGTTTAATTATCGTCTTTCTTCCTCGGATCTATTTGGCCTCTCAAATGACCTGAGATTTCTGTTAAAAAAAAAAGTTGATGTTACTGTCTGTTGTATAAGAAATTAATAAAATTATCTGTTTGATTTGGGGTAAAAAAGAAAGAAAGAAATACATAGTAGCATTATACCAAAGGTCTAATACATATATGGGAGGAAGTATTTAAATTAAATTAATTCTATATAGTAACTAAACTCTTTTTCCCCCTGCATAAACAAACAAACAAAAGCAGCTAGTCTGTAGAATTACACAGCCTGAATTCAAATTCTGACTCCACCTAGCTAAGCTTAAACACATTATTTTTCCTCTCTGAACATGTTCCTTCATCTGTAAAATGGAGAAATATCATGAACTAGATGGATTAATAAACGTAAAGGCCTTAGCATTCTGCCTGGGACGTAGTAATAAGTGGTTCCTATTGCTGGGAACCCCCTGTAGCTCAGATGGTAAAGAATCTGCCTGCAATATAGGAGACCCAGGTTTGATCTGTTGGTCAGGAATATCCCCTGGAGAAGGAAATGGCAACCCACTCCAGTATTCTTGCCTGGAGAATCCCATGGACAGAGGAGCCTGTTGGGCTACACCCCATGGAGTGGCCAAGAGTCGGATGCGACTAAGCAACTTTCATTGCTGTTTTATTAATAAATATTGTAAACATCTCCTGTGGGCTTCCCAGGTGGCGCTAGTGGTAAAGAACTTGCCTGCCAGTGCAGGAGACAGATGCAGGTTTAATCCCTGGTCGCAAAAAGTTGGACATGAATATAACGACTGAACACGCATGTATTGTAAATGTCTCTTGGGAGCCCTGGTTTTCCACAGAAACTCAGTTTGAAAATCATTATTCTCCTTTATAGGCCCCCCACATTAAGATATTTCCAGGGATCCTGTCCTCAGAACTCTTTTCTTCTCACTCTGACAACCGTGACACCTGGGGAGCTGTGTGAAGAAAACAGGTTCCCTGGCCCTTGTCCAAAGGAACTGAATCTGAATGTCCAAGTATGGGCTCTTGGAATCAATACTTGGGTAAACCTTTCCAGATGATTCTGGTACAGCTGAAACCACTGATATATACCACCCATTTCCATTTTCTAGTTACTACTTAGTTTTCAAAACAGAAGAATTGAATTATTCAAAAAAGTTATTTAATCCTCAAAAAAGCTGTTAAAAAGATTACACAATCAACAAATGCAGATAGTGCATAGATATTAAAAGTGAAGTTCAGTGATTCTGTAGCCCCCCACCCCCAACTCCTAGGAGAAAACCACTGCTAACAGTTAACCCTCACTTTCCAACCCTGTTCTAGCCTCTGTCCCCACCACATCTTTGAACCTGGGAAGGTATTCTCTATCACATTCCCATCGAAGTTGACCTCTGTGCTGTGTGTAACCTATTCATTATAAGCCATTTTCCCCTTTGCTTCTTCTTTTTTGTTTGTTTGGTTTTGTTTTTTGAATTTTTTTTTTTTGGACCACGCCCATGCAGCTTGCTGTATCTTAGTTCCCTGACCAGGGATTGAACCTGGGCCCACAACTGGGGAAATGCTGAGCCCTAACCACTGAACCACCAGGGCATTCCCTCCCCTTGGTTTCTGAGGCCATTTGTGTATCAGTCATCCGTTGCTGTGTAACGCATCACTCCTAAACTTAATGGCTTAGGATAGTAACTGAGTTAGCTCAAGATTTTGTGAATCAGCAATTTGGGCTGGGCAGTTCGGCAGTTTTTGTGGTCTGGGCCAAACTCAGCTTTTTTTTGGCTGTATTGACTTATATGTTTGGTGCCTTAGCTGTGAAGGCTAGTCCACCTGGGGCCTCTCTCCTTCAAACAGGCTAACTCAGGTTTCCTTGCATACTACTAGAAGCGTTCCCAGCGGGAGAAAAGAAGCTGTAAGGCCTCTTGGGGCCTAGGTTTAGAACGTCACTTTGCCACACTGTTACTGGCCAAAATAAGTCAAAGGGTAGAGAAATAAGCCTCACTCTCAAGGGAGGAGCTGCAAAGAATTCAAGGCCGTTTGTTACAATATGCTACCTACATTTTAAAAATTGTTGCCTCCCCTTGGTTCCCACCTTCTAAATGTGAGCACACGCCAAAGCCCTCTCTCTCCTCTTTTCCATTCTGTTCCTTTCCATTCTATTCTCAGTTATCAACTCAATGCTTTTAACATAGAAATCCATATCTTCAACCCCAATCTTTTTAATAGGTTTTTTAAAAGAATAATTTTTTTTGTTGCACCAGGTCTTTCATTGCTATGTGAGGGCTTTCTCTGGTTGCTGCAAGTGGGGACTACTCACAAGTCGAGGTGCATAGGCTTCTCATTGCAGTGGCTTCTCTTGTGGCAGAGCACAGATTCTAAGGTATACAGTAGTTGTGGGTTGTGGGCTCTAGAGTGCAGGCTTAGTAGCTGTGGCATACAGGCTTCGTTGCCTCACAGCATGTGGAATCTTCGCAGACCAGGGATCAAATCTGTGTTTCCTGCATTAGCAGGCAGAGTCTTAACCTCTGGACCACCAAGGAATTCTTCAACCCCAGTCTTTTTGTTGAGCTTAGCCTTATATCTCTACATGCCTTACATCTCTACATCTCACAACTAAGTCAAGATATTCAAAATTGGACTCTTCCCTGATAAATCTATATTCTCTATTAGATTCCCTGATAGTCAAATGAACACCTCAAGACTTTGACACTGACCTTGAACTTTCCAAGTCTAGTCATTTCATCTGTCTGTCCTTACCTCTACAACTGATTATTAGGAAGATAAAATGAGACGATATATCCAAAATAACTGGCACAAAGTATCATTAACTCCATATGTTCTCAACAACTTGGCACTCGGCTAACTACCTTGTATCTATTGAGGCTCCAGTCATTATCCGTGGAGCTTTCAATGCCCATGTCAATGACTAAACTAGTACTTCTGCCGATTTTCAGATCTTCCTATTCTAGAGACTTTTCTTCAGTTATTTACAGGATACATTCCTAGATCTCGATACCTGGAATTGCCTGACTTCTGCTATCATACACATGATCATCCCATTCTCTAGGATGATACTATGGTGTCCTCTAGTGCCTCATCTCTGCATATTCTCTGCACCCCTTTCCTGGCCTTTCTTCTTAGCTTCCCGGCCAGGACCACATGAGAGATCATTTGAATCACTCACTCCCTTCACTTGGTATTTCCTCACACATGCTCACCACTACCCTGGCCCTGTCTGGATCTCTACCCCCCTTTCTTATGGTGGCACTAGAACCCTATCACAGCTATGCGGGTTGTCCTCACTTTCATGATCTTCATCGCAGCTTGGCTATCTCCATCATCTCTCAATCTTTTCATTTCTCTTGGTTTACCTTCACTCTCATTTCCCACAACAGCTTTTCCAAAGCAAGACGACTCCCCCTCAAGACTCCTCTCACTTGACCCTTTCTCCATGTCCCCAGACTCTAAGCAAATGATATTGCCTTTGAGAAAAACCAGTTACATCCAGCTTGATCTTCTGTAACTTCCTGCCTCCACATCACTTCTACTGCACATCAGTCACTCCCTTGTGGGGACTTTTTCATTGTTTCCACATCTTTCTGTTAGAAACCATTCCATGATAAACATCCTTGTTTAAGACAACAATTTTTTAAACTTTATTTTATATCTTTAAAAATATTCATTCATTTATTTATTTGGCTGTGTCCAGTCTTAGTTGCAGTACGCGGGGTCTTTGATCTTCCTCAGGGCATGTGGGATCTTCAGTTGCAGTGTGCAAACTCTTAGTTGTGGCTTATGGGATCTAGTTCCCTGACCAGGGATTGAACCCAGGCCCCTTGCACTGGAAATGTGGAGTCTTAGCCACTGGACCACCAGGGAAGTCCCAAATAACATTTTTTTCTCGTGATTGATTATTTGATTAGAAGAGGAGTTGTTAGTTTCAGATTTGGGGATTGTTGACAGATTTTTCTCCAAAAGGAGTGAATTGATTTGTATTCTCACATTAAGTCACTTTAATGGCACAGTGTATGATTATCTATTTGTGAGTCTGACCTTCCAGACTCTGAGACTATGTAGCATAATTGTTCAGAATTTGGATTTTGGATCCAAAGTGACCTGATCTAGAAGCCCAGCTCCCTCAATTATTGGTTATGTAATTTTAAAGCAGTGACAACTTCTACCTACAAAGAAGATAATAATAATCGTACCTGCCTCTTGAGTAGGCCCATTCATTTAATTTGTATTTATTGAGCATCTTCTAAATGCCAGACAATATTTCAGGCATGCGAGACAGAGCAGTGAACAAAACCAGGTGCTTGGTCCCAGAGTTCTTAGTCTAGTGGGGGGAGATAGACATAGACCAAACTATTATATATATATATATATATATATATATATATATATATATAATAATTATATATAATAGTTTGGTCTATGTTTATATATGTGTGTGTGTGTATCAGTGCTAAGTGAAACATGATCTGGTTAGTGTACAGAAGAAAAATAAAGCAGGCTAAGGACAGAGTCTGACTACATGGGGGTTGGGTGGTAGTGAGTATGCCATACTGTTTAGTGTGGTCAGGCCAGCTCTTTCTGATAAGGTGATGTCTCAGCAGAGACCTGAGAAGAGCCAGAGAGTGAATCGTGTGGCTAATGGGGAAGAATGTTTCATGGAAGAGAAATGGCGAGTAAAAAGGTCCTGCAGTAAGAAGGAGCCTGGTGTCTGTTTGGGATCGGCACAGAGGCCAGTGTTTCCTTGTGCCTCTTTGTAACATGCTATGCTCAGTCACTTCAGTCGTGTTTGACTCTTTGCAACCCCATGGACTATAGTCCACCAGGCTCCTCTGTCCATGGGATTCTCCAGGCAAGAATGCTGGAGTGGGTTGCCATGCCCTCCTCCAGGGGATCTTCCCAACCCAGGGATTGAACCCGGGTCTCCCGCATTGTAGGCAGACGCTTTACCGTCTGAGCTACCAGGGAAGCCCAACATACCTACCTACTAGAATGGCTAAAATGAAAGAGACTGACCCTACAAAGTTTGTGAAAGGATGCAGAGGAATTGGGACTCTGCTTGTGGGGATGTAAAAGTTGAGGACCTTCAACTTTGTTCTTTTCTTCTTTTTCAAACCACAATATTCATCTATTCCTCCACAGCTGTGAAGATTTCTTTCCGGTTTTTACAGTGTTTGTGGTCCTGCCTGGGGCCCATCCCCAACCCAGAATCAAGCTACAAGGCAGATAAAATCTGGTGGTTTCTTGGAGCGTGTGGAGTCAGAACCATGTGAAAAGGATGATTTGGAGATGGCCTCTCATCCAAGCCCTGGAGATACAGGATGTTCTTTTTTTAAGGTTTTGGCTATTCTGGGTCCTTTTTAAAAATTTCACATTAATTTTACAATGAGATATTCAAGTTCTATAAAAGCAAAACAAAAGCCTACTTGGATTTTGTTTAGGACTGTAGATCAATTTGAGCTTCCCAGGTGGCACTAGTGGTGAAGAACCTGCTTGCCAGTGCAGGAGACGTAAGAGATGAGGCTTTGAACCCTGAGTCGGGAAGAGCCCCTAGAGGAGGACCTGGCAACCCACTCCAATGTTCTTGCCTGGAGAATCCCTCGGACAGAGGAGCCTGGAGGGCTATAGTCCATGGGGTCGCACAGAGTTGGATCCCCTGAAGTGACTGAGCACACACAGGAAATGTATGTAACATAAAATTAGCCATTTTGGCGATTCCCAAGTGTAAATTCAGTAGCATCGATCACAGTCACAATTTTGTGTAACCATTACCACTGTAGATTTCTGAAACATCACCCCCAAACAAAAACTGTGTGCTCATTAACAAATAACTCCTCCTTACCCTCTTCTCCCAGCACCTCTAACTTACTTTCTGTCTCTATCAATTTGTCTATTGTAGATATTGGATATAAAGAGGAATCATACAATACTTTTTCTTTTGTCTCTGGCTTAATTCACTTAGGATAATGTTTTCAAGGTTCATCCATGTTGTAGCATGTATGAGATTTCATTTCTTTTTTTTTTAAACAAAAATTTTTTTAAATTATTTATTTGGCTGTGCCTGGTCTCAGCTACAGTAGGCAGGATCTTTAGTTGCAGCATGTGGGATCTAGCTCCTGGACTGGGTATTGAACCCAGACCCCCCGCATTGAGAGTATGGAGTCTTAGCCACAGAACCACCAGGGAAATCCCTTCATTCCTTTTTTGGCGGAACAACATTCCGTTATATGGATATACTGCGTTTTATTTATCCATTAATCTGTTAATGGACACTTGCGCTATTTCCACATTTTGGCTACTGTGAAAATGCTACTGTGAACATTGGTGCAACATTTTATTCCAGTCCCTGTTTTCAGTTCTTTTGGATATATACCTAGGAGTGGGGGTTTCCCAGGTGGCACTTGTGGTAAAGAACCCACCTGCCAATGCAGGAGATGTAAGAGAAGCAGGTTAGATCCCAGGGTCAGGAAGATCCTCTGGAGAAGGGTATGGTAACCCATTGCCTGGAGAATCCCATGGACAGAGGAGCCTAGTGGGCTACAGTTCATAGGGTTGCACACAACTGAGCAGTTAAGCAGAGCACAGAACAGGTGTACAACATGATGTTTTGATATACATTTATATTGTGAAACGATGACCACAATCAAGCTAATTAACATTACCTATCACCTTGCACCTCACATAGGTACCATTTTCTTTCCTTTTTCTTTTTTTGTGGTGAGAGCACTTAAGATACAGTCTTTTAGCAAATTTAAGAATTCAACCCAGAGTTGATAAATGTAGTCCCCATGCTGAACATTGGAGCTTCAGGATTTGTTCTTCTTGCGTATCTGAAACTTTGTACCCTTTAACTAACAGCTCTCATTTTCCCCATCTCTCCAGCCCCTCCCAATCACCATTCTCCCCTCTGCTTCAATGGCTTTGACTGTGTTAGAGAAATATATAAGTGATACCATACAGTATTTTTCTTTTTGTGCTGGTTTATTTCAGTTAGCATAATGTCTTCCAGAATTTATCTGTGTTGTCCCAAATGGCAGAATTTCCTTCTTTTTAAAGACCAAATAGTATTCCCTTATAGATAGATATAGATATAGATATAAAATCTCACATTGTTAGCCATGTGTTGGTCCACAGACATTTAAATTGTTTTCATATCTTGGCTATTGTAAATGATGCTGCAATGAACATGGGGGTGGAGATGTCCCTTTGAGATTCAGATTTCATTTTTTTCTGGATATACTCTAAAGTTGGATTGCTAGATCATATGATAGTTCTATTTCAAATTTTTTGAGGAATTTCCATTCTGTTTTCCACAATGGCTATACCAATTTATATTATCATCAACAGTGTACAAATGTTCACTTTTTTTTTATAATGTTCTTTGAAGCACAACAGATTTTCACTGTTTTCCACAATGGCTATACCAATTTATATTACCATCAACAGTGTACAAATGTTCACTTTTTTTTATAATGTTCTTTGAAGCACAACAGATTTTCACTTGGACAAAGTTAAATTTATCCCTTTTTCTTTTGTTTATGCTTTAGGTGTCTTATTTAAAAATCCATTGCCAAATCCAAGGTCACGAAGATTTACCACTGATTCCTTCTAAGTGTTTTGTGGCTTTAGAGTTTATACATAGGTCATGGATTTATTTTGAGTTATTTTTTGTATATGATGTGAGGTGGGAGTACAACCTCATTTCTTTTGGAAATCCAGTTATTCTGGCACGTCTGTTAAAGAAACTGTTCTTTCCCCATTGAATGAACTTAGCAGTCTTGTGAAAAATCAATTGACCATATCTCAATTTTGAAAATTTAAAAAAATCGGTTGACCACAGATATATGGATTTATTTCTGGACTCTCAATTCTATTCCATTGGTCTATATGTCTATCCTTCTGCCAGTACCTCACTGTTTTGATTACTGCAGCTTTGTTATAAGTTTTGAACAGGAGACAAGGGAAGGGAAGCAAGACATGACCTGTTCTAAACATTTTAAGAAGAGCTGTGACTCCCAAGGGACTGGCTCACTAAGATGGCACAAAAGGGGCAGAACTTGAGCTTTGGTATTAGACCTGGTTCAAGTCGTGGCTCCACCTCTTACTAGTTGTGTAAATGGAGCACAGTAAGGGAAAATCCTTCTTCTTTTGGTTGATTATAAAAAATCATACTGCCACTTATGAAAATAAAAGAAACAAAGGCTGAACAGTTTAGAAGTATTATCAAGTAGATATTTAATCTGCTTTAGTTTCCCCATCTGTAAAATGGGGTGATGATTTTCTTATAGTGAAGGGTCTTGTGAAAATTGGATGAGATAATGCTCATGTACCCTTGCAGGTGGCCTGTGGATTAGCAGAAATAGACCACACTCATATCCACTATAGGATTAGACAGAATGGATTTCCTAACTTAATTGGCCTAGAGATTATTGGTGACAAGGGACCATACTGGCTGGGGTCGCCACAGCATATTTTGCTGTTTGGTTCCCACAAGGGCATGAAGCTACTGGTGATACTCTGCCCAGGTGGGTTTCTGTCAACTTGAGAAAGCACCGAAATTCTTGTAAAAATAGCCTTTTTGTATTTAAGGCTTACTTTACCATGCTGAGAGAACATGACATGAACAAAATATGTGCTTCTGTTTTCAAAAAGTAGGCCCTCCTGTCACAGGGAAAAAAATTAGTCTCTCCCGGTTCTTGAATCTAACTTGATGTCAGCAAAACCACTTACTTTTGGTGGGGAGGGGGTGGGATGGGGCGGGCAGCCAGAGTCACGTCTAGGTGTTTCTGAACTTTGGCTTTTTCCTCACAGTGTTCGGATCACTTGCACAGTACCTGTGGGTCCTTGGAAAAGCTCCTTAACTGCTGTGAGCCTCCATTTCCTTATCTTCAAAATGGACATAATAGTAGTACTTATCTCATAGCGTTGTTGTGAGGGTTAAATGAATTAATGTATGGAAGCTTAATAAATGCCGAGTGCTTGGGACAGTGCCTGGCACATAGCAAGTGCTATTTAAGTGTTAGCTGTTGTCATTATGAACTGGCATGTAGCAGGCTGTCTGCTAATATCAGGAGTTTTCTGTCCAGTGGAATCTGAAAGTTGGGCTATTCCTAGCCACAGGGACAGATGTGGTGACCCAGGCAGGAGAAGCTCTGTGAGGAGAGTGGGCAGGAAAGGGAGGAGGCAGAGATGGGTCAGGAGTACATGGAGGGAGGTAGTCCAGGGGTTACAGAAGGCTAATGAAGACCCATTGGGCACCAGTTGAAACCAATTGGATGAGAGGGCACAGCTGTAGGAACTCCGAGCCAGGGGCAGATGGACTTGAGAGTCAAGAACCTTAGCCAGTGCCTGAGGTGTGGGTGACAAGGTTCAGCTTCCCCAAGAAGGACTGGGGCTTGGCATTACCACTGGGCCTCAGTGGAGAATCCACAAGTACAGCAGGACGTGGAAACAGACCCCTCTTTGAGGACTTGGACCCGTGCCATCACTGTTGAGAGACCCCGCAGAGGAATCTGTAAGGATGAGTCAGTTAATCCCAGTCCCCAGTGCTGGTGGGCCAGAATCAGCAGAGAAGCTAGAAGGGACTGGGCCGGAGCAGGGCCAATCAGGCCTGGGGGCTGATCCCTGTAGCTTGTGAGTTCACAGGCAGCTTATTCCAAAATAAGGATGGGATCCTTCTGCTGTCTATACATGGTTTTATGAAGATGTGTTGCACACAGCACTGTTGAGGGAGTCCAGGATTTCAGTCCACCCCATTCATTCCCATTCTGTCTCTGGGCCAGTCCCTTGGTTCTCTGGGCCTATTTCCCCTGAAGTAGAAGGAGGTAGACTGGGTACTGAAGCACTCTTATAGTTCTGGTGTTCTGTGAGTACATGGCCTACGGCCTCAGTGTGGTCTGTGATTGGGAAGGCTGGGCTGGAGAGAGGAGGAGAGGGTGGGCTGGGATTGTGACCCTGGCCATGGCTGCGCCAGCTTAGGGGCTGCTGGGCAGGGGAGGCTGCAGTGGCCACCAGAGGTAGATGATTGAAGACCGGCTTTGTTCCAGAGCTTTTAGCGTATAGCTCCTCCTTCCCCCCCTCCTCCTCCTCCTCCTTCTTCTGAATTTGTAGCTGTACAAGATCGAGAGAGCTGAACTGGGGTCCAGGGGTCAGTGGAGGAGCGCTCTGGAGGAGGTGGTGAGTATGGGATGGTCTGTCTCCCATGTAGCTGGAATGATTGAGGCTCAGGGTGATTAGGGCTTAGGGAGAAGAGTCAGTCATGGCTGAGGGCAAGGACTTCTTGAGGACTTTAGGACTTACTCCCACTCAGGTTTGAAGTCATCAGTCACTGGGGTTTCCCAGGTAGGGTTACTGGAATTACTTCTATTTAGTGTGTGCTCAGTCGCTTTGCAACCCCAAGGACTACAGCCCTCTAGGCTCTTCTCTCCATGAAATTTCCTTGGCAAGAATATTAGAATGGATTGCCAACTTCCTCCTCCAAGGGATCTTCCTGACCTAGGGATCAAACCTGGGTCTCCTGCATCAGCAGGCAGATTCTTTACCACTGAGCTACCTGGGAAGCCCTAATATCATTGGATGCATTTAAGCAAAAGCAGAAAGACCCTGAGACAGAGACATGTCTGTGACGAGAGGAAGAAGGAAGGGCCTGCTATGCCCACAGTTTGGAGGACAATTGCCAAGCTGGGGCCCCTGGGATAATTCCTTTATCCTGCCAAAATTTGTGGCTTGTCAGTAGATAAATGTCAGCTGAGCCTGGGTCCCCTCTGGGAGATTCTGGTCCAACGTGTGCCTGGGTGAGATGCCCATCTGTGCCCTCCATCCCCATCAGCCCCCCTCTGAGGTCTCAGGCAGATGATCTGGTCTTCTAATGTGAATATGAACAAAAGAAACCCTGTGTGTGTGTATGTGTGTGTGTGCATGGGTCTGTCATGCTTTAGGGAACATCCTGCCCATGCTGTTGCCATGGACGCAGACTTCTGAAGGCGAACCGGGCCAGAACCCAATGGAAGGCAGCATTAGAATGAGGGGCAGAGTTCAGGTCAGGCAACCTTTGCAATCAGGGAGGGCCTGCAGCAGGGTAATGCGGATCTAGGGTTATCTTCTGACCAGGTGCCCCTCCTCAGCAAAGACTTCATCCCAGCCTGGCTGTGCCTCCTCTCTGCCCTCGTTGGCACTGCAGACCAACTCACCCTCAGGCCAGGAAGGCCCAGGCCCCTCCCTCCAGTCTGGTTGGCCCTGGGTGGGAGGTTCTGGGTGGGGTCCTCTCCTCTCCAACACCAAGTGGCAGAGAGCAGATGCAGCGATGGGTTGGGCTCCACTGGGAGAAGGCTTCTGTGAGTGTGTTTCCCTGCATGTGCAACTGAGTGTGCACGCCAGGAAGAATGTATCTGGGGTGTGTGCCTGTCGTGCTGGGGAGTGTGTGCACCATGGTGCCTGTTGATGAGTTTGTACATCTTTGCGGGGAAGAATGTGTCACCACGGAGAGTGGCTCTCCCTGGATGTGAATGGAAGTACTGTGCCGGGGAGGATTGATTCTGTGTGGTACTGGCCAGCTTCCTCCCCGTCTTCCCGCTCGCTCCCACCATCTTTGGCTCCTGCCTCTGGTAGGGAAGATTGGGAAGTGGAGGAAGACGGCTCCATTGCCCTTTGTCTTGGCCCAAGATTAGGCATGGTTGGGCCAGGAGCCTGCTCTGACTCCCCTTGCCTGGGCACTTTGTGCAGGGCTGGTGGGCTGTAGAAGCGCCCGCGGGACCCACTGAGCCACTCCCCTCCCCACCATCCCCGCCCCAGATGCCCGCTTAGATCAAGGTGCAGGTGTGACCGTGGGCGGCGGGGGGCGGGGGCGGACCCCCACCCCCACTCCACCCCACCCCACCCAATCCCGAAGGAGTCGGAGCCGGGACCCTGCGTCTTCCACGCCTCGAGGGGCTCTGGGCAGTCCGTGGCCGCATCAATGTTGGATGAGCCAGCGCTGCCTCCGCGCGGCCTCGATACCATCTTGCTGGGTCTCACTTTTAGTGTAATTGGAGCACCCAGGGCGAGCCGGTGACTCGCAAGCTTCTCGAGACGCCACCTGCGGGATACCAGGGCCGGGGTAGGGAGGCTGGCGCAGACTCTGGTGCTGTGTCCCGGGACGGGGACCGGGTGGGGTTCCGCCCGGCCCGCGCTCGCGGAGCTGGGGTCGGTTCCAGCCTGGCCACTCCTAGGCCCCTGGGGCCCGGTGCCGGGTTACCCATCCTCCGCGCTCAGGCCACCTCGCCCTCCCTGAGGTGTCATCTGTCTGGTGGCGGCTGCGTGCCCTTGGGCCAGTTCAGTCCTCTCCCCCCGCCTGGCTTTGGGGGTTTCCTACTGGGGAAGGGGCTGGAGGGGCATCAGCTAGAGGGAGAGAGATCCCCCTGGGGAAGGTGGGGGAGTAGCTGCCGCTACGGAGAGCCTCTCCCTGCAGGTGAGTGTTGAGTGCTTGGGCGGAGGGGAGAGGAGGGCAGGACTGAAATCTGGGGGTCCGGGTTGGCCAAGCGTCTCACCACCCTGACCTTCTCTACTCCAGCCTCTGCACCTTAACCCTGGTGACACCACCCTGGCCTCCCCCTGGGTGGCAGGGGAGCAGTGGACTGGTAGTCTGTTGAGCATCTGTACTTGCTGGCAGCCTTGGGGATGAGGTTGATCCTGGGCCAAGTCCTGGGTGGTGGAGAGTGGACCGCCTCTCTGGTGGGCAGCAAGTTTTGACTTGTGCAAACTATGGTCAGTGGGCGGGCAGCCTGTTTTTGTAACTAGTCTGATGGAGCCCAAGGATGCCTGTTTGTTTACCTATTAGCTGTGGCTGCTTTCAGCTACAACCTCAGAGTTGCACACAGTTTGGCTTGCAAGCCTAAAGTACGTACTATCTGGTTGTTTAAGAAAAGCTTTACCCCTCTGAGCTGTCCCCCAGGGCAGGCTCTCCTTCAGCCTCCACACCTGTCTTCCTCGCCCCCAACACTTGCATCGCCACACATCTGGCTCACCCCTGGCTGAGTGCTTTGCACACCTGGGAACTTTACTGTGGGGACCATTCACCTAGTGTCTCCTCACTGCTTCTTTCTCTGGCAAATGACAGGGGGCAACAGGCATCCCAGAGTCAATAGGATATCTGAGAGCTGAGGGTTGAGTGCCTGCAGCACCCGTGCCTGACCCCAAGCAGAAAGTGAGCCCTTCCTAGGCCCTAGGAATGAGGTAAGTCAGCTGATGGTAGCACAGCGTCTCCGGGACCCCCACGTCTATCACGGCAGCCAGCTCTGGGGAGGGGGCTTCCTGTTACCTCTCGCTGTGGGCCAGGCCAGGAGCAGGTGACAGACAGGTCCCAGCGGTGCAGTGCGGAGACACCTGAGTGAGCAGGTAATTAAAAGGCACAGGTAAGCCCTGGAAGGAGTCAGAGAGCTCCAGAGTAAAGGCCCCGCCCCTGCCTGCTACCCTGTGGCAGACCTGGGGCCCCTGTGCCCTCTTTTCTCTAAGCCTTGAGTCTTCAGAAACAAAACTAAGCCTTTTTCCTTGGTTCTCCTTTGCACAATTGAGTTCAGGGGTCTGTTTAGGGGAAGGACGGGAGCAGAGAGAAAACGCCAGGGCCTGAAAATGGAGCTGCAGTCCTGCGCACTGCCAGTAGGTGGCACCCGTGAGGTACTGGCGCCCTCTGGGGTGGGCCCTGTGTGTTCTGCCTCTTGGCCTCTGTTCACCCTCCAGTTCCGGCCTCAGAGACTGTGGTCACACATTCTCTGAATCCCACTAGGCCTGACCCGCTTTGCCTGCCCCCTGAGGCAGCTCATCGACACCTCCAGACGTTGTAGTTCAGAGCGTTTTACTTGGGTTGTGGGGAGAGGCCACCAGGGACAACCTGCAGTTGTGATGATCTGACATCACCTACCTACTTCTCCTCCCTAGCAGGGCAGCTTGAGGGCGGTCGATTTTTCTCTCCTCTGGGCTGCAGGGCCTGGCACAGCGGAGGGGCAGAAGGTATTTGGTGGGAGATGACATGCAAACAAGAGAGAGTCTTGCCATAACTGTTTACCCCTGTGGTGTGTCTGGTGCGTCTTTAGTATGCAGCTAGCCTGCTGGGAAGGAAAGGTGCGGGGATTCACGGGAGTGGGGAATGGAGTGGGGTGGAAGGGGAGGGAGAAGGACCTGGGCACGAGTGCGCCCTGGGGAGGGAGCTGGTCCCACTCTGCCCTGTGCTGGGTGGGGCCAACATTCTAGGGGTTCTCTAGATGGGATGAGGGATGCTGAGGAGACACAGGCCAGGGCCAGAGAGTGCTGCTTGTATCCAGGGAGAGCCAACTTCCTGGCTCTTGCCTGGCACCGGGAGCAAGAATGAGCTTATGAGGGATGAGACAGGCTGGGGTGGGGTCTAGCGCCTGTGGCAGCCTCATCCCTCTCTCCTGGCCCTGGCTTAGCCCATTCCAAAAGTCATTCAGTCTAACAGGGAACAATTGTGTGGCCCCCCTAGCGGTCCCAGACAGAGGCTTAGAGGGCTACATCGGTATTGGGGAGGTCCTCCGTCCACCATGCAGCTGCTTCTGACAGCTCAGGAAGATGTCCAACCCAAGGGGGATGGACAGTGCCAGTGAGGTCTGAGGTCTGATTTTGTTTAGAGGCTGTGCATATTGGGTGGACGTTTCTTGGAAGAAAAGTGGCTATTTCTAGTGACTGTGTCCCGCAGGATCAGTGGAAGCCAGGCCAGCACAAGGCTTGTGTTCTTGGGAAAGGGCTACTTGCAGAATACCCTAACTAAAGGGCTGACAGTGACATGCAGGTGCCGTTTCCCTGCCTCGAACAGGCTCCAGAGTGAGACTGGCATCGCTCATCGGGGTAATTACTGGTTTGGGTTCGATTTCCATTCAAAACAGTAATCCCAGCCTGAGCTGGTGTCAGATCTGAAGGTTGATTATTAGTAACATTTATCAACAGCCTCTCAGCTTCAGGCAATTACAGCTAATCTGCCATTCCTGCTCCCAACCGTGCAAAACTGCCAACCTCTTCCCCACCCGCCCCCTCCTCTCCCCTCCCCTCCACTCTCCTTAGCAGCCAGCCTGAGAGAGGCCAAGAGATGGGGGCCGCCTCCGAGTCACTGTCACTCCCGAATGTAGGGGACCCATGTATGTGCCTGACATCTGTGCTCCTTAAGAGCAATCTTCATGCTGCAGACTCTTGTAAAAGCTGAATCTGGCTCTATCAGAGCTGAGAGGAATCCCTGCAGCTTAGTGAATCCATGTCTCCTGGTGACTTGTCACATGATGATGTTTTCAGTAGGGTCCCTCCTCCCTTCCAGGCCCCAGACTAGGGTGAGGCACTGATCTTTACCACAGATAATATCTTAACACAATGATTTTTAAAAACCAAAAGGAATGCAAAAACATCCATAGTGAACAAAATAAAAATTTTAGTAAAGACAGAATCCAGTGAGTTCCCAGGCAGTCCGGTGACTGGGATCCCAAGCTTCCACTGCACGGGGTCTGGGTTCGATCCTTGGTTGCAGAACTAAGACTTCACGGGCCGCACAGCCAAGGAAAAAAAGAAAAAAACGACAGGATCTAACCGTGGATAGCAGGACTTGGCCTCACTTGCCTCACTCTAATTCCAGCTTTATAGGACCCTGTCTTTGTTTACAATTGTGGTATTTTATCCAGGATATTTTTGCATTCATTTTGATTTAAATATAATTTATCTTGATCACTGGGTTTGGGGGCACCTTCTTAAATTTTGGACCCCAGGTGAGTGCCTCCTTCAGCTCACCCCAGTCCTGGCCCTGCTCTCCCACTTCCTGTTGGGCCCCCCACCCCTGCGCCCTTCAGTTCTCACTGTCCACTGCTTCAGGTAGGGGAGGTTTCAACTTACCTCTGAGTGGGAGCCCCTACCATGGGCCATCCTTCCCGGTGCCCCACCTTTACGCCATCCCCCTGGACCCTGCTTCAGCCTTCAGGCATCTCAAAGAGTGCCTCAAGGTTGCCATGGTAACTGCTGTGGTAACTGCAGGACAGAACACTGCTGGTCTTGCCCCACTCCTATAATCCTGTCCAGGCAGGGACAGATAAGTGCAGACGTGCCTAACAATGTCCCTGATGCATCAGTCTCAAAAGAAGTTAAAAACACTGCTGGACGTGTCTGGAGAGTAACTCCTTCCCGGGCAGGAGTGGGTTAAGAAGGGCATGTGGCTAAAGGAAGACTGTGATGAGCTGTTTGTGACAGGAAAACATGGGTACTGGCCAACCAGCCTTCTGCAGGGGGCAGATCGAATTCACTGAAGGGCTTTTGTTTTGCTGAACAGGGCCTCTGAGCCCAGGGACACTTGTCCCCACTGCCCAACCCTCCAGCTGTACACAGCTTGTCTAAGCGCTAAATAAATGTTTCAGAAAGATCAATGTTGAAGGGCTGGCCAGGACACCAAATTGTATCGGAACTTGAGGCAGTCATGTCATGGTCCAGACCTAGGTGGCTTGACCACTCAGTGTCCTGATGCTGTCCCAGTGGGAGGTCTGAGGGTCCCGGATGAAATGCATGGGAAGCACTCCCACCCGTGCTGTTCGGCTGCAGCAGGTCCCAGCTGAGCCTCCCTAGCCCTGCTGAGCTGCATGCTCTTCAGTCCCCCAGTCTGGCAGTTGGTCACCCCATGCCTGCTCTGCCATTTACTGGGCAAGTCACTTCCCCTCTGAGCCTCAGTTTCCTCTCCTGGGAAGGAATCAATAACAGCGCCCTCCTTTCAGGGATGTGGTCACCAGTAAAAGAGCTAATGTATATAAAAGAGGTCAGAAATGGCCAAGTACTGAGATGGATGTTCTGTGGGGCTCTGCTGGACAGAAGGAGAATCACGGGGAAGTGTATCTGGGCTTAACTGGAAGAAGAAATTGTTGACTGCAGGTGGAGGGACTGCTCTGGAAAGAATGAGCATCCTGATGCTGGAGGCACACATGGAGGTTTTATAATTCCATGTCGATCAGCTTAGCTTCCAAAGGGCTTCTGGCCCTAGGGATGACCCTAGAGGGATGCAGTCTATCCAGCCCCGAGGTTCCATGACTCCTTTTGTCCGTGCTTCCCCAGTCCTCTCCTGGGGGGTTGTGCTGCTGGGCCCCACAGCCAGCCATAAAGTGAGAATGGCCTCCTTGGAGAAAGCTGGCTTCACTTATAGTTGATAAGGTTTTTCCTGGTCCACATTCCTATGGGCCAATATATAAACCTGAGAACTTGGGCAGGAGGGGGGCTACCAGGGATGCTGTGCTTGAGAAAGTGCTGGCCTGAGCCTCAGCTTTGAGATGCCCTTTGACTCTAGCTGCAAAGTTTCATTCTGCCTGAATCAGGACAGAAGACATCTGAAAGAAGTTCCTGAGATGTGGAGGGATGTGGTTTCTGGTTCCAGGTGGCCACACACGTATACTCACCCTCCTGGAAGTTGCTGTGTGCAGCATGTCTGCACACTACATTTGTGCTGCCTTCCTGCACTGGCTTTGGAGCTTCGAGGCATGTGTCAAAGTGGAGCGAACAGCAGACTGAGAGTTGGGGAACCCAGCTCTGACCCCTCCTCCCACTGAGCCATCAGTGATACAATGGGCAGGGTATGAGATGCCTTCTCAGTTGACAATCTGTCTTCTATTCTCTGGGGGCCATTAGAGTTGATAGAATGGACTCATCTTTGCACTTTCCTCCTAGGCCACTCACAGTCTCCCCGCAAGTCTTTCTCTGTCTGTTTGGCAGACCTAGGGGCCAAGGGCTCCAGGGTCCCATCAGAAGTGCCTGGTTTTGCAACTAGGCATCATTTCCTGCTCAGGAATTTGAAATTGAAGCCCAACGATTCCTAATACTATTCTAAGCTCTCATTGAAAATCTGAGTATAATGTTTACAAGAGTGTGGCTGTGGATGGATAAGAAAGAGAACAAGTCGAGCTGAAGGTGACGTGAGCAGGAGGTAGAGAGAAGCCTGGGGGCGGAGGAGGCTAGAGGGGCTGGCAGGACTCGGACAGAGGGAATCAGCTTAGATTCTGCCCTGAGGCAGAATGTGGTGCTTCTGAGGGGTTTAAGCAGGACCAGGAGGCATGATCAGACTTGCATTTAGAATGCTCACTCTCCAAGAGGGAACTAAGACGGCAGAGGAATAGGACGAGGAGACCACTTTCTCCCTTACAAATTCATCAAAAGAACATTTGAATGCTGAGCAAACTCCACAAAACAACTTCTGATCGCTAGCAGAGGACATCAGACACCCAGAAAAGCAGCCCATTGTCTTCGAAAGGAGGTAGGACAAAATATAAAAGCTAAAAAGAGAGACAAAAGAGTTAGGGACGGAGACCCGTCCCGGGAAGGGAGTCTTAATAGAGGAAGTTTCCAAACACCAGGAAACCCTCTCACTGGCGGGTCTGGGGGAAGTTTTTGAATCTCGGAGGGCAACCTAACTGGGAGGAAAAATAAATAAAACCCACAGATTAGAATGCTCACTCTGGTGCCAGTTGGAGGATGGATTTGAGAGAAGTAAGTTGGAAGCAGATGCCATCCTGATGCCGAGATCTAGGCAACAGACGAGGAGGCCTTACAGAGGATAGGGGTCCAAGCAAGGGGGAATGGGGAACTGAGTGATACTGGGTCAGTAAGCTCAGAAGGACTTGATGGTTGTCTGCATTGGTCGATGAATGTGGACAGGGAAAAGAGGAAGCAATGACCGCACCTGGGGGGCTGGATGTGTCACTCACAGAGAGAGAACATATAGAACAAGTGTTCAGAGTCACAGGAAGTCCCAAACTGTGTACCTCAGTGTGAGGTTTTGCAGGACATCCAGGGGGATGTGTCCAGAGAGCAAGTAGACGGAAGGGTTTGGAGCTTAGGAGGAGGTGAACCCATGATGCAGGCACGGATGTTCTTTATGGCAGGGCTGTGGGACTTGAAGCCCTGTGAGGGGATAAGATCACTCAGTACACTCTAGGTGGAGTGAGAGGACAAGAGGCTGAGGACAGAGACTAGGAAACCTAGATCCCCCATCTGTTCCTCAAAGGCACACTGTGTGTGTCCCATGGCCCCGGGCCTGCCACTGACCCCTAGGCCAGGGCTGACCACAGAGAGGACATCAGTGAATGTGTCTGACTGTGGTTCCCCCAGATGAGGTCTTTGTCCTTAATGTACCTGGATCTGCCAGAGTTGCCATAGTAACCACAAATGCAGGGATACATGGTCTCTGTGTTGTCATGGAAACAAACACTTGCGTATCCCTCAGTGGCACGGCTACTGAGAACTTGAGGATCCAGTCTGCCCCGAAGGGTTTGGGAGGGAGACTGTGACCAGCAGAGAGGGTTTCCATGTCCTAATGAATCAGTGATGGCGGCTGTTAGCGTGACTGTTGCCACGGTGATGGAGAAAGACACCCAGGTGACTGGTGCTAGCTTCAGTACTGAGCTGGTGAGATGAAGCATCGCAACGGGCTCCAGGTCTTTGTGTGCAGCCTGAACAGGACCAGACCTCAAACTCACCCCACCCTCTGGCTGCCATGGGGACCAGGACCTCTTTGCTTTCTCTTTGGGTTTGCACCCTTTTGCCAAGACAGGGATTTTGTTCCCAGGAGGCACTCCCCGGCCCATGGGATCTCAGCATTCAAAGCAACACAGGAAACCTGGGCCCCTGAAACGGGGCCACCGAAGAGATCGGTAAGCACGCAACACCCTCTCCTTTAGCCCATGGACCCCCACCCTGTGTCCACGGCACCCATCATGACTTCCTCCCTTTTAGTCCCAAGGCCCTCCCTTCCCCCACCACATGGGTTCCCATGGCTCTTCCCTCCCAAAATCTCAGGCTCTGTACAGGTCAATGGGGACCTTTGCGCCTCTGCTCACCCAAATCTCAGGGGAATCCTCCACCACGGGTGTGAGGCCTCTGCTCCTGCCCTCTGCCTCCACTGCGGCCTCCACCCCACCCCTGGGCTCCACTCCCCTGACTTTATCATTATCGCCCTCCTTCTGAGCTGCCTGCCTGCTGTCCCGGGCCCCACAGAGCCAGCACCTGCAGGAAGTCCCTCCAGCTGATCCCACTTAACTCCCACTGGAAGCAGCTGGGGCTGAGGCCCTGGAGGAGGCCTTGATGAGTGCCCAGTCTGGCCAGGTCAGGGGCAGGAATGACGAGGTGAGGTACAAGGCCGTGGAGTCACCCCTGCTTTTTGTCCTCAGGCGAACAACCAGGAGGAAGTACTGGAAAGAAGGAAGGGAGATCGCTCGGTGAGCTGGCAGGGGAGGAGGGAGCTCTGGCTGGGGAGAGGCCACCAACAGAAGCCTGTGCGGGGTGGGTGTGGGCAGGGGAGGGCAGCTCTGTGGCCGTGGACCCCATATGTGCTGGGCTCTATGCGTGGGAAATGAAGTCTGGAGGAAGGTGTGACCCCGAAGGGAAGTGTGCCCTCTCTGTGGCTGTCATGGCCTTGATTTATTCCTCCTGGAAATAAAAGGACCCTCTTGTGGTCCTTTTGCCCAACTCCAGCCTGGTGATGCTGCTGAGAGGGCCCAGGGTTCTGAGCTCCACTCCCCAGCCTGTCCTGGGTCACTCGGCCAGGCGTTCTCAGACCCACACTCTCCCTGCCCTAGGCTGGCATCCCCAAGGCCTGTGTTCACAGTCCGGAGATGGTCTTTTCTAGGACTCCTGACCAGAGCCTGCTCTGTGCTTTACTGATGGCACGGTCCCTGGGATATATTTCCTGGCCCAGAGGACAGGCAGGAACAGCTGCCTGTGAAGGAGGGAGCTTGCCTCAGAGGTGAGGCCAGATGTGGGATCCCCTTCCCAGGTGCGATGTGGCTGCCAAGGGTTCCCTGAACCTGCAGAATGCATCTGGTCTTCCAGGGACCAGGCCAGAGACATAGAGGGGCATTTGGGGCTCTGGTTTGCACCCTCTGGGATGTTGGTCCTGGGTTTCTGATGAGGTCTCTGATGAGCTGTCCTCAAAGAGGAGCTCTGTGGAGAACCATGGGTCTATGGCCCTCTGTCCTCCTTTTCTGCACACGGCCTAAAACCAGGTTGGCTTTTTAGCCTAAAGAAAATCTCATGAAGAGAAAGGTGGGAGGCAGGGGAGGAGACATGGTGTGTCCCTTGAGCCTACTTTTGAGGCTTCTGTGGGGGAGGAGAAGGAGGAGGAGGAGGAGGGGTGTAGGGATTGAACCCCAGGGGGCAGACTCTGCTGTATGACGCAAATGAGGCTCGAGGACTTCAGCTCATTTGTCTTCTGCAGCTGGTGCATTTTGAGTGATGTGAGCTGAGTGATGTGCCCCTCTGGCACCCACCACCCATACACTGTCAAGGCCACAAGAACCTCTGAGATCACCCTTTGATTAACAGCAGAACAGAGGCCTCAGGGCAGGGTCACACTGCAAGTTGACAGCAGAATCAGGACTAGAACCCAGGCGCCCTGCTCATGGATCTTTCTCTGCACTGCAGGCCTGGGAATCAGCCTCACTGTGTAGCAGTCAAGGAGCCTGCTAGGAGTGAGTGGTCCTTTGGTTATGACCTTTCCTCCTGTGAATGGAGGCCCTGAGCTTACTGTGGGCTGTATATCCACAGCAGATGCCTGACTGGCAGGGACTCCTGGCCTTACCAGGTTTCTGGGATGACTCTGGGGTTAGGTGCCTCGTTACTTTACCCAGGGCCTCCTCCCACCACCACTACTCTGGCTATTCTGTGTTGAAAGGCTCTGCCAGTTTCCCTTTAAAGCTGTGTTATTCAAGATGGTGCCAACAAGTGTGACATTTTGCTCCCAATAGCCAGTCCTGTATGGGCTCGCGGGGTGGTGAGTACATGGATGAGGGAGCCAGGCAGTCTCAGTGTTAAGACTGAGTTCTGGGGACATATCTCTGCCAAGTTGGCAATAGTCTTAATTGATGATAAAGTTTGATGGTCCAGCCATGGAAGGACATAGCCAGAATAAAGGAATCTTGTCACAGCGTTTTTATTGCAGGTTCTCCCAGTCATCCCGGGAGCTTCCACGTCCCTGAGGACATTCCTCCATACCCTAGCCTCGGAGTTTCTTGTTTTCCTCAACTCATTGACTGTCACCTTTACTTCAGTCACCCAATACTGGGATCTTATTGTCATGTAAAACCGTTCCATCTCCAAGGTTTTAATCTCTCTGTACCTCCGAGGCATTGGCTCCCTTTGCTCCACTGTATCAGTTCACAGAGACCTTCAGGCTCCCGCCTCCTAGTTTTCTTCCTGCCCTGAATCCACCCTTGTTCCTATCCAGTCTGGACCCTATGACCTTGCTTCAGCTGTTTGCCAGTCACCACCTGGCCCCCTAGTCTCCCACACCACCCCTAGAACATGGTAACTGACTGTCTTCCTTAGTCCTGACTTACAAGGAAGGGGGCGGGTGGGAATCCCTTCATGAATGGACACTAGTCCAAATTCACAGTCCATAGCCTCACCTGAGCCCCCAGCCGTCCTCCGGCCTAGGCCACTGCAGTGCCCCCTCAGCTGTTTCTAAGCTCTCACATCATCCCTCTACTTGTCTATACCAGTTTCCCCTCTTGTTCCTAGCAGTCAACCGAGGCTCTCTCTTTATAAAGAAAATCTGCCAGGAAGACATTTCTTTTCTTTTTTTTAAAAAAAAACTTTTTATTTCATATTGGTGTATAGCTGATTAACAGTGTTGTGATAATTTCAGGTGAACACAAAGGGACTCAGCCATACATATACCTGGATCCATTCTGCCTGCCCCCTACCCCACCCCCAGGAAGAAATTTATTTAACCTCTGCTCTGGGCAACATTCCTGCATCCATGCCTATCCATACCTCTGGCCCCCATCACACTGAGAGATGGGTGTTCCTCTTCCAGTTAGCCTCTCCACAAGAGATCTGGGGACCCTCCACCTTGCCTCTCCATCCAAGTTCCCCCCTCTGTTGCTCATTCCTTCTCTCCTCTCCTGGCTCCTTCATTTGTAACTCAGTTAAGAAATGAAACAGGAGCACTTTGACTTTATAGCCTCCTCTCTCTCCTGCCCTCTCAGCCAAGCCTATGAAAATCAAAGTCAGTGTTTATTATCTCCATTTCCCCACCTGCTGCTGAGTCTTTAATCTACTACAACCTGGCTTCTGCCCCCATTTCACCACCTGAGCTGCTCATCCTGTGTCTCCAGTGGGTCTTGCTGTAAATCCCCCTGGAGCCTTTCAGTGCCTAGTCGACCTCTCAGCTGCATTTGATAGAACGGAGCGCGCTCTGCCTTTAGAAGCTCTCTTCCTTGCATTCCATGACCACACACTCTCCTTTTCCGCCTGCCATCCTGATGTTTCTCAGTTTTCTTCATGAGATCTTCTTCTTCCGTTCATCCTGGAAATGCTGATGTGGTCCAGGAGTCTGCCCTGGTCTCTTTTCTCCCATAAGCTTGTTCCTGTGGTCTCATGGATTACCCTGGCTTCAGCCTCATCTCTCACTGGTGACTAGAGCTGCTCCTCAGACCTTCCTCCTTAATTTTACCTTTTCTTTTTAGTTCTGTAAGTTTTTGCTTCATGTGTATTGAAGCTTTCTTTATAGGTACATAAACGTTTAAGATTGCTATGTCGTCTCAAGAACTCAACCCCTTCATCAGTAAGAAATGTCCTTCTTTATCTATGGCAGTACTTCTTGTTCTGAAGTTCCATTGCTGCTACTGCTAAGTCACTTCAGTTGTGTCCAACTCTGTGCGACCCCATCCCTGGGATTCTCCAGGCAAGAACACTGGAGTGGGTTGCCATTGCCTTCTCCAATGCATAAAAGTGAAAAGTGAAAGTGAAGTCGCTCAGTCATGTCTGACTCTTCTCGACCCCGTGGACTGCAGCCTACCAGGCTCCTCCGTCCATGGGATTTTCCAGGCAAGAGTACTGGAGTGGGGTGCCATTGCCTTCTCCATTGGTCTGATGTTAATTTAGTCACTCCAGCTTTCTGTTGATTAGCATTTGCATGGTGTATCATTTTCCATCCTTTTATTTTTAATCTCTCTGACTTTAAATTGGGTTTCTTTTAGGAATCATATCACTGTGTCATTTTTATCCACTCTGACAAATTTGAATTTTTAATTGGAATATTTAGAACATTTATATTTACTATTATCATAATATGGTTGAGTTTAAATCTACCATCTTGCTGTCAGTGTTCTATTTGTCACACTTGTTCTTTTTTCTTCTCTTCCTACTTTCTTTGAGATTGGCTGTCATGATTCGATTTTATCTCTGTTCTTAGCTTATTAGTTGTAACACAGTTTTGTCTTTCTTCATGGTTGCTCTGTTGCTGTTCAGTCACTCAGTCGTGTCTGACTCTTTGCGACCCCACGAACTGCAGCACGCCAGACCTCCCTGTCCTACTCTGTCTCCTGGAGTTTCTCACACTCATGTTCATTGAGTCAGTGATGCCATCCAACCATCTCATCCTCTGCCTCCCCCTTCTCCTCCTGGTTCAGTCTTTCCCAACATCAGGGGCTTTTCCAGTGAGTTGGCTCTTTGCATCAGGTGGCCAGAGTATTGGAGTTTCGGCTTCAGCATCAGTCCTTCCAATGAACACCCAGGACTGATCTTTAGGATTGACTGGTTGGATCTCCTTGCAGTCCAGGGGACTCTCAGGAGTCTTCTCCAGCATCACAATTTGAAAGCATCAGTTCTTCAGTGTTCAGCCTTCCTTATGGTCCAACTCTCACTTCCCTAAGTGGCTACTGGAAAAAGCATAACTTTGAGTAAACTGACCTTTGTTGGCAAAGTGATATCTCTGCTTTTTAATATCCTGTCTAGGTTTGTCATAGCTTTCCTTCAAAGGAGAAAGCTTGCTCTAGGGTTTACAATATACACCTTGTACTTGCCATAGTCTACCTTAAAATGTTACAGTACTTCACTAATATCATAAGAAACTTACAACAGTATACTTCAGTTCCCCTTTCTTGTCTTTTGAGCTGTTGTTGTCATGCATTTTGCTTTTACTTATAAACCCAACTATCAGTTTATTATTTTTGCTTTAAACAGTGAATTATCTTTAAAAAACAACTTTGGGGGGAATATAACTTATATACCATATAATTCACCTGTTTATAGTGTACAATTCAATGTGTTTTAAGTTGTGCAACCAACACTACAATCAATTTTAGAGCATTTTCGTTTACCCCATCTCCCCAAAAAACTCATGCCCATTAGTAGTCATTTCTCTTTCCTCTACCCACCCCTAGCCTTGCACAACTGCTGATTTACTTTCTATCTCTGTAGATTTGTCTATTGTGGATATTTCATATAAATGGAATCATAACTGGCCTTTTGTGACTGGCTTCTTTCAAACATATCACAATGTGTTCAAGGTTCATCCATGTTGTATCATGTCTCAATACTGCATTTCTTTTCATTGCCAAATGACATTCCATTATCTGGATTTACCACATTTGTTTATCCATTCATTCGTTGATGGACATTCACATTTTCCACTTTTTAGCTATTATGAATGATGCTACTGTGAATATTTGCAGACATGCTTCATTTCTCTTGGGTACATGCCTAGGAGTAGAACTTTTGGAAGACTGTATGTTCCACCTTTTGAGCAACTGCCAGGCTATTTTCCAAAGTGGCTGAACCAATTCACATTCCCACCAGCAGTGTATGTATAAGAGATCTAGTTTCTCCACTTTCCTGTCAATACGTGTTTTAGCTGTGGTATTGACTAAATAATCATCCTAGTGAGTCTAAAATGGTATCTCATTGTGGTTTTGACTTATCTCTCCCTAATGACTGATGATAAGTGATAATGTGCCCATAGGCCATTTGTGTGTCTTCCTTGGAAAAATGTCTGTTCAAATCCTTTGCTCATTTTTAAATGGACTATTTGTCTTGTTACTGAGTTGTCAACGTTCTTTTTGTATTCTAGATGAAAATCTTTAATGAGATGATGATTTGCAAATATCTTCTGTCATTCTTTGGATTGCTTTTCACTTTATTAATGGTGCCCTTTACAACACAAAAGTTTTGAATTTTGATGAAATCTAATTTATCTGTTATTTTGCTGCTGCTGTTGTTTGTGCTTTTGGCGTCATATCTAATTGCTTAATACAAGGTCACAAAGATTTATGTTTTCCTCTGAGAGTTTTATGGTTTTAGCTCTTATACCAAGGTCTTTCATTAATTTTGAGTTAGTTTTTGTATATATTGTGAGGTAGAGGGATCCCAGGTTTTTCTCATTTTGGATATTTAATTTTTCCCAGTATCATGTGCTGAAAAAAACTAATTTTTCTCCTATTGAGCAGTCTCGGCATCCTTGCCAAAAATCAACTGATTGTAAATGTGAGTTTGTTTCTGGACTCTCAGTTCTACTGTGTTGATTTATGAGTCTGGCCTTACACAGTCTTGATTACTGTGGTTTCATAGTAACTTTTGAATTTAGGAAGTATGAGCTCTCCAAATTTGTCTTTTTTCAAAATTGTTTTGGCTGTGTGCTGGATCCCCTGAATTTCTTATTTTTTTTTTTTAAATTTCTATATGAATTTTAGGACCAGTTTGTTAATTTCTACAAAGAAACCAGCTGGTATTTTGATTGGGGATTGTGTTGAATCTGTAGGTCAATTTGAGGAGTATTGCTGTCTTAACAACATTGAATCTTCTGATCCATGAGCACAGGGTATCTTTTAATTTATTTAGGTCTTCTTTGATTTCTTTGAAAGAAGTTTGTGGTTTTCAATGAACAATCTATACTTGTTTTTAAAAAAATTCATTCTTAAGTATTTTTTGATGCCTTTGTAAATTGAGTTATTCTTAATTTCATTTTTTGGATTGTTCACTGTAAGTGTATAGAAATGTTAAAAATTTTGTATACTGGTCTTATATCCTGCAAGCTTGCTGAACTTGTTTATTAATTCTATGGTTTTTAGTAGATCCCTTAGATTTTCTTTATACAAAATCATGTCATCTGTGAATAGAGATAATTTTACTTCTTCCTTTCTAATCTGGAGCCTTTATTTCATTTTCTTGCCTATTCATCTTGGCTAGAACCTCCAGTACAGTGTTGAATAGATTTGTTTTGATCCTATTGGGAATGCATTCAGCCTTTTACTTTTATGTATGATGTTAGTTTTGGTTTTTCATAAGATGCTCCTTGTCAGATTGAGGAAATCCTCTGCCATTTTTTCTTTGTTCCTGTTTGCAGTATCTGCCACCCCATCCATTTTTCTGGATGCTTTTAGGATTTTCTCTTTATCCTTGGCTTACAGCAGTTTGATTATGAAGTATCTTGGTATAGTCTTTTTCATGTTCTGCTTGAGGTCTTATTACCATGCCATGTAACTCTGCTAAGAACGGTTCCATTCTCTCATCCATTTTAAAAATGGTTTATATACTTTGCTGTTGTTTGATTACAAGCTCCATGAAGGCAGGGGCTATGTCTGTTTTTCCCCACTGTTCTGTCCTCACCCTGTAGTGTATGTACACAGTAAGCACTCAATAAACGTTGACTGGGCAATAATAACCAACATTTCCTGAGGACTTAGTGTGCTAAACCCTGAGGACTTACAGTGTTAAGCCATTTACATATATTAACTCATAAAAAGTCGCAACTACCCTATGAGGTAGGCACTGTTGTCATTCACAATATGAGGTGAAGAAACTGGGACACAGAGTGGTTAAGTAAATTGGTCTAGGTCATATTGTCATGTAAGTAGTGAGGCAAGCTTTCAAAGGTGTGTACCCTTAACCATTATTGAATGAATGAATGAATATTTTGATATATAGTGTCTACAAAAGGGGACCACAATAGGTAAAGGTATAGCTCCTAAAACAATCATCAGAACATCAGACTTTCCATAATTTTGAGTATCCATACACAATGTTAATAAATGTCTCTCTATATTATGTATGTATAATATTAAATATAATATTCAATTAAATGTAGTAGTTCTATAAGTATTAAGTGTTAAGTAATGCTCGCATATAGTATCTATCATCACTATTAACATTGTGATCCTACTGCATGCCAGGTTTTGTGTTAAGTGTTTTATGTAGATTGCTTTATTTATTTATTTATTTATTTATTTATTTTTATTTTATTTTATTTTTATTTTTTTTATTTTTCAGTGGATTTTGTCATACATTGATATGAATCAGCCATAGAGTTACACGAATTCCCCATCCCGGTCCCCCCTCCCACCTCCCTCTCCACCCGACTCCTCTGGGTCCTCCCAGTGCACCAGGCCTGAGCACTTGTCTCATGCATCCCACCTGGGCTGGTGATCTGTTTCACCATAGATAATATACATGCTGTTCTTTCGAAACATCCCACCCTCACCTTCTCCCACAGAGTTCAAAAGTCTGTTCTGTACTTCTGAGTCTCTTTTTCTGTTTTGCATATAGGGTTATCGTTACCATCTTTCTAAATTCCATATATATGCGTTAGTATGCTGTAATGTTCTTTATCTTTCTGGCTTACTTCACTCTGTTTAATGGGCTCCAGTTTCATCCATCTCATTAGAACTGATTCAAATGAATTCTTTTTAATGGCTGAGTAATATTCCATGGTGTATATGTACCACAGCTTCCTTATCCATTCATCTGCTGATGGGCATCTAGGTTGCTTCCGTGTCCTGGCTATTATAAACAGTGCTGCGATGAACATTGGGGTGCACGTGTCTCTTTCCGATCTGGATTCCTCAGTGTGTATGCCCAGAAGTGGTATTGCTGGGTCATATGGCAGTTCTATTTCCAGTTTTTTAAGAAATCTCCACACTGTTTTCCATAGTGGCTGTACTAGTTTGCATTCCCACCAACAGTGTAAAAGGGTTCCCTTTTCTCCACACCCTCTCCAGCATTTATTGCTTGTAGACTTTTGGATAGCAGCCATCCTGACTGGCGTGTAATGGTACCTCATTGTGGTTTTGATTTGCATTTCTCTGATAACGAGTGATGTTGAGCATCTTTTCATGTGTTTGTTAGCCATCTGTATGTCTTCTTTGGGGAAATGTCTGTTTAGTTCTTTGGCCCATTTTTTGATTGGGTCATTTATTTTTCTGGAATTGAGCTTCAGGAGTTGCTTGTATATTTTTGAGATTAATCCTTTGTCTGTTTCCTCATTTGCTATTATTTTCTCCCAATCTGAGGGCTGTCTTTTCACCTTACTTATAGTTTCCTTTGTTGTGCAAAAGCTTTTAATTTTCATTAGGTCCCCATTTGTTTATTTTTGCTTTTATTTCCAATATTCTGGGAGGTGGGTCATAGAAGATCTTGCTGTGATTTATGTCGGAGAGTGTTTTGCCTATTAGATTGCTTTATTTAATATTCATAATTCAGTGAAATAGGTGTTAGAATCCCTGTGATATAACTAAGGCTCAGAAAGATCAAGCCCAGGGTCACAGAGCTTATCACAAAGCTGGATTTGAGCCCCTGTCTATTTGACGCCATATCTGTGCTCTTAAGGGCTTTGCTGTACTCCCCTCTCGAGCCCAGCTGAGGCAGGGGCTGCCTTTGACTCTCCAGGCTCTCGCTCTCCCAGGAAACTCCCAAATCCTAGGGCTTGGTCCCCACTTCACAGCACTCTCCAAGGGGACTACCTGTGCCCCAGGCAGTTTCTCCCAGCCCCTGTCCAGTAGGGAGAGATGACACTTCGTCAGTTCAGACACTGTGGTGGTCGTCCTAGTCCCTCGGAACCTGAGGGGTGCCATATTGGAACCCATCCTAGACCAACTAAATCAGAACCTCAGGAGGAGGCACAGGAATCTGAATTTTCACCAGCTCCCCAGGTGACTCTGATGTCTAGACTGATTTGGAAACCACTGGCCCAGGCTCAGGAAAGAGGAAGTGGATACTCCTTAGGAAAAGAAGTGGGGGCTCTTTCCCAGACCAACTTTACAATACCTTTTAGAAACATGATGGCATTATGTGGTATGAACATATATTGTAAAATAATATTAGAAAACCTTCTAGTAAATTTGGAATACACAAAACAATATAAAGAAGAAACATAAGGTTACCTATATAATCCTAACACCTAGAGGCAACTCCTGTTAACATTTTGATTTATTTCTCTTTTTAAACTTTTTTGAAGTGTATATTTGTACACATAAAAATGCACAACTATTAGGGACACAGTTTATAATGAATTTTCATGGCTGAACAGTTATGTTAACAAAATCCAGACCAAGGAACAAAACATCAAGAGCACTCAAGAAACTCCCTTTGAACTCCTTTCTGGTAACTTCACCCTCCAAAGCAGTTAACAGTGAAAGTCGCTCAGTCGTGTCCAGCTCTTTGCAACCCCGTGGACTATACAGTCAATGGAATTCTCCAGGCCAGAATACGGGAGTGGGTAGCCTTCCCTTTCTCCAGGGGATCTTCCCAACCCAGGAATCGAACCCAGTTTCCTGCATTGCAGGCGAATTCTTTACCAGCTGAGCCACCAGGGAAGCCCAAGGCAGTTAAACCGACTTCTAACATACTAGGTAATTTTGCCTATTGTTCAGTCATCAAGTCGTGTCTGACTCCTTGCAACCCCATGGACTGTAGCACACCAGGCCTCCCTGTCCCTCACCATCTCCCGGAGTTTGCTCAAACTCATGTCCATTGGATCAGTGATGCAATCCAATAATCTCATCCTCTGTTGCCCTCTTCTCCTTCTGCCTTCAGTTTTTCCAGCATCTGTATTCTTGCTGTGAGAACCCCATGAACCGTATAATTTTGCCTATGATTGATATTTAAATAAATGGACAATTTCTTATCTCCTCTTTGAGTCTGGCTTATTTTGCTGATATTATATTTGTGAGCTTCACTTGTTTTAAGCATGTGTAGTTGTTCATTTATTGCTTCTGTATAGTATTTGTGTGACTGTAACACAGTTTATATGTCCATTTTAATGTTGATGGCATTTAGGGAGTTGAAAGTGTTTGGCAACTGTGACTAGTGCTGTTATGAACCTTCTTGTACCTTTCTCTTGCTGCACGTGTGTTTGCATGTCTGTGAGGTATGTACCTAGGAGTGGAATTGCTGAGTTTTACGTTCAGCTCTAGCAGATGTTGCCCAAGTTTTCCAAGATGGCGCTACAGGTGCACCTTTGCCAGCAGTATGAGTTCTGCTTATGCCACATCCTCATCAAAACTATCTTTTATTTTAGCCATCCCGGTGAGTGCATAGTGTGTGGTATTGTGGTTTTCCTTTGCATTTCCTTGGTGAATACTGAAGTTGAGCATTTTTTCCTTCATGGTTTTTGGTTTTCTTGGCTGCAGCTTGCGGCTTATGGGATCTTAATTCCCTGACCAGGGATTGAATCTGAGCCCATAGCAATGAAAGCACCGAGTCCTAACCACTGGACCACCAGGAAATTCCCACCCTTCATGTATTTCTTTTTAATCTTTTACTTTGTGTTTACCTCTGGCAATCCTTAGTTCATTTAAAAAGAAAAACAGAAAAAGAAAGACAGGAGGGGTAAGGCCAAACCATAAACAAAAGAAAAATCTGATAAAGTAAACATAAAAATCAGAGTAAAGTACTATGTTGTTTTTCCCTTCAGTGAAGTTTGTCAATTAAAAATAAACACTGTCTGACTTTCAGACCTTAAAGAAATTTTATGTTTTGCTGTTGTTCCATCTCTTAGCCCTTTATTCTGTGCTTCTCTCAACCACTTAATTTTCACTTGCTTTACTGACAGCATTTGTATCTTTGGGAGTGGGGGATGCAATTTTGTAAACTTTGCACTAATATTCTTCAAAGAGAAGTTATTGTGACAAAGGAGAAACTTAAATTCAGGCTGAGAGAGGGAAGCCTTGGGTAGCCAATGCCCAGAACAAGTTACTGTCATTCCCATGAGAACAGTAGAAGTAGAAGTCAAATTGTGGACACAGCAGAGCGAATTCTAGAAATAAGGTTGTTTTGTTTTGTGCTGCTATGCAGTTGTTTGTTAATTGAAAAATGGATTTAAATTTCCTTTAGATGCTTTAGGAAAAAAATCTTCCTGGGCATTATCTGAAAACAAAAATAAACAGATTGAATCTATACACAAGACAATTATATATGTTCTTATATATCCTTTCCACATATATCCTTTTCACAAAGTTGTGTAGACTGACATCTAAAGTTTTCTTGTAGCATGTCTTCCCATATCATTTAACACTTGAAACTTTTAGTGTCTCTAGAATAGAGCTTTTTTTATGGACTTACTGAAATTTATTTAATCACTCTCCTGTTTTGGTTATTTCAATAGTTTCTGAAGTCTCAATGATGAACATCCTTATTGTAAATTTCCATGCTCACTTAGATTACTTTCTTAGAATAGCTTCAGAGATGTGAAATTAATGGCTCAAAAGAGTGAATGTCTTTAACAGTCTCTGATACACCAGTGTGAGACATTTCTTCCGGAAAGAGCATCATTCGGCCATATATGACAGTAGATGACACGCCACCCCCTTGGATGACCACCAACTTTGCACTCACTTCAGTTACAGTATCTCTTGCCATATGAGAAGACTGCTATTTTAAACCTTATAAAATCTGTTTGGTTTCTGGATTTAGGAACTTGCTTAGAGCAGCTCCTCTACTCTCTACACATGATTAGAACAGTATTGTCTAATATTTTTTCCTTGTAGAAATGTTTTCCTTTTTACATAAACCTTAATCCATCTGTTATTTGTTTTTGTGTCTGATAGGAAGTGGGGATACACTATTTTCCCCCAGATAGCAAGTTGATCTCTAAACCATTTGGCAAATAGTGCAGCATTTCTTCAGTCTTTTGAAAGGCCATCTTTATCATAAACCAATTTCCTCTACAGACATGGGGCTCTTTCCACACTGCATTTGTCTGTTTGGTCATTCTCGAGCCAGTACCAGTGTTTTGGTTATTTCAGAGTTTTAGTACAGTTTGAGAACTGGTATGGCAAGTGCCTTCTTATTCTTGTTCTTTTATAAATTTTTCTTTGATATCTTGGGAAAATCAGCTTATTTTTTCCAGGTGAATTTTGGGATATATTTGTTCAATTAAAAAATTCAACTGCACTTATGATTAAAATGCTATCAAACCTATAAATTCATTTGTAGACACGAATATCAAAATTATAATACCAGACAGGAACAGAGGATTCATCTCCTTAAATCAGGAGTGTTTGTATAGGTAAGATTTCTTGTGTTTTTTTAGAATTTTAGTATGTTTTCATGTATATGTGAGACATTTCTTGTGACGTTTTTCTGGGTATGTGAATAGGCTAGAATCTCTTGTTTTATATTTGTAACTAGATGTTTCTGATACATAAGATAATTATGTAAGTCAGCGTGTCAGAACTGGAGTAGGTGTGTCAGAGCTGAAGGATCAGGGTGTAGCCTCATCCTCAGTGAACCCAGGGGACCCTGAGGCCTGAGAGGTAGGGTCTTGCCTCTGGTCACAAGGTGAATCTGAAGCCCAGGAGTAGGTTCCCAGCCTGTATCCCCTGGAAACCTCCTAAGTTAGATGGAGAGAAGGGCTCATTGTAACTCAGTAATCAGGGAGCCAACTACTGTTGCCATGGAAACCTAGAGGCTTCATCTTCTGGGAGGACCAGAATGTGGAGTCTAGAGAGAACAGACTGCATTAGGATGGGACCAGTCTAGGGAGTGTGTGTGTGTGTGTGTGTGTCTGTGTGTGTGTGTGTGTGTATGTATGAGAGAGGTGGGAGAGAGAGAAGGAGAGGGAAACACTTTTTAAAGAGAGAGGTGCCCACCACATCATTGTCTACTAAGGTCTGGTGCCGTACTCTAGATTGACACTGGGTGGTGCTGTAAGAAGGGGTGTCCAAGGCTGCTCTTGCAGTGAGCTGGAGGCACTCTGGGCAGAAGTGCTAGCATCTGCCCATCATAGGACCCGGAGTCCAGCTGGCATCTGCTGGACGCTGGTTCCTCCTCCCTCAAGGCCCAAAGGGAGGCCCCCACCCAGGCCACACAGACCCTGGGATGATGACAGAAGAGACTGACCTCTCACCCCAGGACTCATCTCCGTTGATAATGGGCTGGGTGGCAAGGACAGTGCAGGAGTACACAGGGTGATGGTCAGGAGGAGTGGACAGGGCCTGACCTGCAGATGGAGCTCGGGGTTGGGACAGCCAAGGCCAGCATGTGATTCTTTCACAGCCTCAGTCTGACAAGACTCAGGAAGGGGAGGCCCGTGAGTCCTGTGAGCATCTGTGGAGTTTGCAGCTGGGAGTCCTGACTTCCCTGCTCGCCTTGCCCCCTGCTTCTGCACACCTGAATCTTGAGCCTCCTGCTTCTCTGATCCCTCCCTGCCAGCCCAGGAGAGCCTAAGCCCAGAACTAACTGCCCCTGAGCAAGGGCCGCAGGCCCCAGGGAGGCCTTCCCCAGGCAGGCATGGGATGAGCTTCTGGAAGCAGGCGGGGTGTCTTCATTTGGGAGGTGGAGTGCTGGGGAGAGAGGAAGGAGGTGAGCTGCTAAGGCCACCCGTGGCGCCTGAGGCTGGGTCTGAGGGACCCAGAAGTGTTGAGCGAGCAGCGCTTGTCCATCCTTTCCCTGTCCCCACTCGTCCCTGTGCCCCAGGGAGACCTGACCTCCAGAAATGGAGCTGTGACCCCAGGAAGGTTCCCTCCAGCTTTCCCACCCCTTGCTGTCAGGGTCACCCTCATGATTGATCCGGAAGGTGGGCTTAGAGTTCTGGCAGGGGTTGGGGGAGTCTCCTGCCTTGGAATGTGGGGGTGATATGAGCATGCCTGAAGTATGAGCTCTGTGTGTGGGGTGGCCGGTGTGAGTGCCTGTGCTAAGTGATCATGGAAAGAGATGAGGCAGGGGATGGTGTACATGTGTGCATGGTCTGTGTGTGTATGTGCGGTGGGGAAGGAGGTGTGTGTGGTGTGTCTGGAATGGTGGAGGTGTGTGATGGGCTGCTATGGTATCCATTGATGTGTGAAAGGCCTTAGTGGGAGGCTGACAGGTCTTTGTTGGAGGGTATGCACGTATGAAGTGCATGAAGCAATTTCAAGTACATATGCGTGTGTGGGTATTGTGTGTGACAGTTGGGTGTATGGATAGTGGGTGTATGTACAGTAGAGCTGGAGGCAAAATATGTTTGTGGAGTGTCTGAGGTGGCGTGTGGGGCCTCCCACACGCTGTACATATGTGAGCCTGACTGCAGGAAGAGCTGGCATGTTGTTACATGTGGCTTGGGAGGGCGAGGGCTATATGTGGATCCAAACTGCCTTCATGGTGTATCCCAGGTAGTGTGTGTTGGAGGAGTAATGAAAATGAACTAGCATGTGAGAATGCGGAGTGTGTATGAAGAAGGGACAGGCATTGGTGGCTGTGGTCTTCCTTCTCCAAGTTGAGGAAGCTGAAGCTCACGTAGGGAAATAAACATGACCGTATGCCTAGCAGCTCCCAACCCAGACTCTTGAGGGTTGAGGGAGACTGGCCCCTCTGGTGGCCTGGTGCTGGTGGGTTATGGCCGGTCACGTTCAGTCCCTTAGGGTTATTGTCCTGGAGCTGGCTCCCACACCCCATGAGGATCAATTGTACAATAAAGAAAACATTTTGTAAGCCAGCTGCTAAATATAGCTGTTATTGACAAACAATATAAATGTAAAATTAAATTATGTTTTTTAAAAAGGTGATAAATACTCAAAACTCCCAGCTTCGTAAGTTTTTTTTCCTACGTTGGACTGCATCTTCCGTCCGGCCACTCTTGTGGCTGGTCTGTTGTGAGGCACTGCCTTGCACTGTTCCTGACTCCACATTCAATCACGTCTCAGAATCCCAAGTATTCTTTCCCCAGAAGTGAGCAGATGCTACAATTTAGACTTGGTTTATTCTTTTGTTGATGGTCTAGACTTCAGAAAGGGACAGAAAACAGTTTTGTGAGTGTGGATCAGATTTTCAAGTTTGAAATGTCTGTGGCTGCTTCATTGTCAACAGTACTAACTATTGAACAATTTTTTTTTTTAAGTATTCAAAAGCTGTTTACCAATTCAGCAAAGAAGTCACTCAAATCACTGGCGAATGGCTGACGTTTTGACACATCTTCATTGTTTCACCATCTTACTTGTTAAACAAAAATATCAACCAACATGCACATCAGAACTCTACCTGTCTGTCACTGCAGCCACAGGTTGGCTCCAGCTAATGAGGAAAGTGGAAATCAATGAATGCATTGATTTGGGGAACATCAACTGGCTATATGGAATTTTTATTTGTAAATTATGTGCTGCACATCCTTTATATCAGCAAAATTTATGATAAGCTTATGTATGTAGGCATGCAGACATTTTCTGGAGAGCCGGGTATTAAGCATCGTTGATTGGAGCTCTCAGTAAGAACTACCCCCTCCACACACGTCTCCCTTATTGTGCACGAGGTGAGGGGAAGAGGGCAGGTGCAACCTCAGAGACACTGGGAGCCGCTTCTCAGATTTCCAGACAGGCTGCAGGCAGCTCACCACCTCCTCCTACTCCTGGGCTTTGGGGCTCACCTGGTGGCCCCATTTATTCAGCAATAGCTACTTAAGCCCCTTCTCTGCCAGGTGCTGGGCATTCCCAAGGAGCAGGAGGACATGGTCCCTGCCTACATGGAACTTACAGCCCAGGGGAGGAGACACCCAGTCCCAGCCAGCCACTCCTGTGAAAGCATGAGGCAGAAAGGAGACCCCTCACCCAGCTGGAGAAGGAGGGAAGCCGGGACAAGCTGGCCTGATACAGACGCTTCTCAGTACTGGGTGCATGGTACCCATGGGCTCTCTGTTAAACAGGCGGAGGCTCTTTCAGGAGGTCTGGGCAGTCTGGTGCCCAGGAGTCTGCAGGGTACTTGGGTGTGGCGGGGTGGGTGACCCTCAGGCTACACTTGGAGAAGTCTTGATCTGGGGAGAGAAGGGGGTGTGTGCAGAGGCAGAGGGATGAGAAAGACGAAGTCATGTTGGGAAATCTGGAATGAGACTTGATGGGGGCAGTGGAGGGGAGAGGGGGCTGGAGCAAAGTGGAGGTGGGCCAGCCTGGAGGGGAGGGCGGAGGAGAAGCAGGAGGCAAAGGGGGAAGCTCACATAGCCTCACAAGGGGTTTGGATTCTGTCCTGTGAAATGAGGGGCTGTCAAAAGATCCTGGTTAGCAGAGAGGTGATGTGCTCAGATTGACTTTGGAAAAGTATGGTGCCCTTAGAGCTGGTAGGACTGGAGGTCAGGATTCTGGAAGGAGGCTAGAGTCACGTGAGGCCTAAACCCAGAGAGAAGCATGGGGGACAGAGGAGAGGGACCTGTAGGAGGGCCTTGAAGGTTGAACTCACGGGGCTAGGTGAAGGACAGATGAGTTAGGTTGGCATCTGGGTGTTTGGGAGTGAATGGGTAGATGGCAGGGCCATTCTTGGTGCCAGGAAACACAGGAGGAGGAGCAGGTCTGGAGTGAGATGAGTTCAGTTTTGGACCTGGAGAGCTCGGGTGCTTCTGGAGGGGCCCAAGACACTTGGAGCTCAAGGGAACCTGCAGGAGGTAGATTGGGAGCCCCAGAAAGTAGGTGGGGGGCTGGGATGGGATTGGAGAAGTTCCCTGGGAGAACACACAACGAGAAGAGCCTCAGAACAGGTGTTTGGATCCATCCTGAAGGGCCAGGAGCTCAGGTGCCTGACTTGGCCTCATTTCTGGAAGAGGTGACCCAGACACCAGTCCCTCCATTCAAGAGAGCCAGAGAGGGGGCTGGAGGAGGCTGGAGTAGTTCAGAACCGTGAGCAGGTGACTGCCTTCCACAAGAGCTGGAGGTCATAGCACTTAGGAGTCTCGGGGTCTCAGTTCTAGCTCCAGTCCTAGCTCTGTTGCCAACTTGCTGTGTGACCTTTGGCAAATCACTACCCACTCTGGGCCTCAGCTTCTTTATTTGAAAATGGGAAGGTTGGACCAGACCAGTGGTTTTCACATGACGTTTGAAGCCGCAGGGTCACCCAGAACTAACTCTAGAGCATCCTTGGAGGGGGAGGGAGAGGCTGAGGGTGAGGCACACCAGTCCCTGGCCTCCCTCAGCTTCGTCCAGAGCTTTTGTGGTTTCTGTGTTGGTTTCCACCTAGAACCACTGGGTAAGAGAATCCCAAGTCTGTGAAGCCTTATCCACACAGACACTATGGAGACTGAAGGGTAATAAAACACGCTGAGAAAATGAAATAGCCTCACTCAGATGCTGTGTGAGTCTTGATGCCTGTTTTCCCATATAGCGCAGGCGTGGTCATGCCCGTGCTTACCCAAGACTCTGCGTGGCTGTGGGTAATTTCAGCAGCTCAACTTACTCCCTCCTCCTGGCCAGTGGGTTGCCAGCCTCGACCATCAGTGCCCCCCTCTGGGGGTCTGTGTGACACTGGCCCTTCCCCACAGCTTCTGGGGACAGCACAGTGTGAGGTTGGTTGTGAAGCAGCAAAGGGCCTCCCTGCCCCTTGATGCTATCTGTCCACTGTCGCTATAAAGACAGAACAAAGATTCTCTGAACAGGATGGAAAACACCTGGGTTCTCCATAAAGTCTGGTCTCCATGATGATGCCCACTGAGTGCTGGAGACATCTGCTGGTTAAGACTTCCCCACCTCACCCAGCTGCCCCCAATGCCCCTCAAAGCTAGGCACTGTCAGCAAACTGGAGGGAGGCTGGACCTAGACCTGTGTGCAGGAGGGAGATGAGCAGGGGGTCAGAGATGGGAGCAGAAATGTCCCTAACAGTGCCCCCTAGGGAAAACTCAGACCCTTCAAATCTGTGCGCCCTCACATCCCCGAGAAGCCCATGCCTGGCTTCCCTCTCTCCAGGCAGGGCCCCTGAGCGGTGGAAGAAGGTCCCTGCCCACACCCTGGCTCTGGGATCCTGCCACGAGGTGGTCATCTGGGCGGGGCCAGGATTCATGCCCGTTTGCCCCTTGCTTCTTCAGCTCAAGCTCATGGCCCAGCATGCACCACCCTCCCATTGCTGGGAAGGTGGTACTGCCCCTACCTCCTAAGGCATCCAGATGCCCAGACCAGGCCACACTGGGCCCCAGGATCCCAGGCTTGAAGACTGTGCCTTTGGGGAGCTCCAGGGTCCCCAGGTTTCCTGCTACCTTGGGAACAGTTTGGAGGAAGAGCTCAGCAGAAGTGGCCTCCTCCCTGTCACCCACTCAGTGTCCTAGCTAGGGCTCAGAAGCTTGCTCCAGGACCCCTGGGATGAGCCCCCCACCCCCTCCTTATCCCTCCTCTGCTTTCTGGGTTCCCCACGACCATGGAGGCCACTTCAGCAGTTGCCACTTGGCAGGGTGGTTGGATGCGGGCGGGGTGACGACTCTCGGTGTTTCTGACAACAGGCTGGGGGACTCAAGCGCCAATGTGAAGCTGAAGAGAGTCGTGGAGACAGGGGGCATTGAGACCGAGTCTGCCCAGGCCACGCCCGTGGCCGGGGTGTGGCCCTGGGCCTGGGGAGGGTCACTGTTTGAGAGGAGGACGCAGCTTTATAAAATGACTCCGTAAGTATGGCCTGGGTGGGTGGGGCCATGGGCCCCTCTGCCCCACCCTGGGACGTGGGAGTGGACCAGGAGCAGCTGGAGCTGCTTGGGGCAGCCCAGATAGCCGGGGGGCTGCTGGTGTCAGCGACGTGCGATGCTGCAGCCAAGACAGGGGGTGGGGAACTAGTCTGTGGACAGCTAAGGAGCCTAGTTCCTATTTCAGGGGCCTGCGGAGGACCCTCTGAGGCATCCTAGGCTACTGTGCTAGGGTTTTCCCTTGAGGGTCGTGTGAGGGTGGGGAGGCTATGGTCTCTGCTGTGACTGCCAACTGCAAGCTGGCCTTTGGTCCAGATGAGAGCCATATGAACCCAGGAGCCCAGGAAGACAGGCCTGTGACTTCTTTCTTAGGCATGAGAGGCGCTAGGACAGTGATTTGCCTCATACAGGCCTTTGGAGAGTTAATACGTGTTCCCAGGCCCTACCCCCTCAGAGTTTTGGTTGGGGCCCAGGAATCTAGTTTTGAAAGCCCCTCAGGTGATTCTGATGGAGCAGTGTAGCTGGGTGAGGACTCATATCCCGGCCCAGTCCTACCATAGGCAGGCCACTGCCCACAGTGCCGCCAGAAGATGCTCATGCTTTGACTCTTAGAGACGTTATGGTCACCCAGAATCTCACATGAAAGGTGGAAGACCTCTTCAGAACCTCTTCCTCTGAGGCCCAGAGGAGAAAGAATGGTGCATATGGTGGGCCCTTGAGGGAAAAAGACTAAGGAAGAGAAGGATGAAGCCTGAAAGAATGGGATTCCTGCACCTTAGTGTCTGGAGCCTCATGCCTAGGCTTGTGGTCCTCCCAGCCTGCTCAGGGCCCAAGGCACCCAGGTCCACACCAGCTCCCGCACTGCCCCCATCCGGTCCCGAGGGTGAGCCTGACTCCTTCAGCAGAGAAACTGGAGAATGGAGGTTCAAGAGAGGTTGTCTTGGAAGGCGAGCATGCCCAAGGATCATTATGGAATTTTGTCAGTAGAGTTCATTTTTTAGTATGTTTAATGTCTTTTGAAAAATGACCTTTAAAAGCACTCCTGATTAACATGAAGGTTACTGACTTCACTGAATCAATGTGAAAGTAACACGAAGTAACTGACTGAATGTTTGCATGGTGGAGCTGGAGTCTGAGGTGCTGTGAGCTGGGTCACCTCCCATCTGGCCTGCCCGGAGCTGCACATTCATTTCCCTGACCCCAGGCACGTCCACACCTCCTGGCTCCGGAGCCTCTAAGCTGCTCACTCGACCCAGTTTGCTGAGTCACTTCCCAAGGGCTGAACCTTTGGGCCCTTTCCAATTTCTTGCTATTATAAATATCACTGCTATGAATATCTCTGTACAAATTACTTTCTTAGTATTTTACTGGGAAGCAATCCCTGAGTGGAATCACTAGGTCAAAGGACATGCACAATTTTATAGTTCTTGTCACATATTACTAGATAGTTCTCTGGAAATACTGAATCCGTTTACCATGATACCGATTATGTGTGGCCAGTCTACACAACCCTCCCGTAGTAAGGTTAATTGTTTTTGTTTGTTTGGAGATGTTTTGGGTTTTTTTGTTTGTTTTTTATTTTTATTTATCTTTAAAATTTATTTTATTGAAGTATAATTCATTTACAATGCTGTGTTATTTTCTGCTGTACCACAGAGTGATTCAGTTTTATGTGTGTGTATATGTATATATTCTTTCTCATATTCTTTTCCATTATGGTCTTTTGCAAGATACTGAACATAGTTCCCTGTGCTATACAGTAGGACCGTGACGTTTATCCATTCTATGTATGATAGTTTGAATCTGCTAATCCCAGATTCTCAAACCATCCCTCCCCCACCCTCCCTCCTCGTTGGCATTCACAAGTCTGTTTTATTTTGTTTTGACTTTTCCTGTCTCGCCATATTGGTTAAGAATGGTGCTGTAAAGTTGTTGCCATGTGTATTCCCATAATGACTGGTGGAGCTGGGCATTCTCTGAAGGACCCTACAGACCTGATAGGCAGGGATTATGGTGGGATCAGTCCTGAGTCAAAGAGCTAGACTAGGGCTGAGAAATGGAAAATGTTGGTTTTCTAGACTTCCTCTTTCTGCCCCCTGCGGTAAGGCACCTAGACCACAGTTCCACTTGCTCTGAGGCTGAGTGATGAGTGACTCATAGCTGTCTGCACCAGCTGTGGCCTTCTGGGTGCCTAGATTACCATGCCGTGCTTGTGGTTGTGGTCCTGGGGTTAAACTCTGGGCTTTGTAATCTACCTGCCTGTTGTTTGATCTCAACCACCACTGGGGAGCTCTGCCAGAAGTTTGTCCACTGCCTATCAAGCCAGGGCTTTGTGGCCAGCGAGGGCATCTGGGTAAGGCCAGGAACGTTTGTAAGATCTGGGCTGCCATGCCTTGGCTGAGCTTCAGGCTTGACGAGTTTGGGACAGTCTTAGGGAGCCTTGACCCACATCAAGGTCTAGCACTGCAGCCTGCAGATAATGTTGGGAGGGCTTGCCAGTGATGTAAGGGGCTCTCAAGACAGAGACTGTGAGGTTCGAGGGCATGAAACCCGGTGATGGCAACCGAGTGCTGTGGTCATTGTGGGCAGGGCCACAGGACACCCTGGGATCTCAGAGTGAACAGGCCGGAGTGAGGGAGGAGAATAAGTCCAAGCAGACCTGACTGGTGGGCAGCGGAAACTGGAGTGTGAGGCTGGCAGTCACAGTGTAAAGTGTTGAGAAAATCTGAGAACACAAAGTCACACATGGACATCCAAGGGTGTCCCGGGTAGGATGGAGTTACAGGGCAGTTTGTGAGCCAAGGGCGTCTAGGAGTTCCTGTACCAAGGGCCTGTCTGTGATGAAGCAGGATGCTACGGGAGGGGAGGACACAGGGCCAGTGTGTGATACAGACAACAAGGGCCGGCCTCTTGGAGGGGAATTGGCAGAAGCTGGCCAGGGATCAGTGTTCCAGCCCAGCACCTGAGTTTGGATCTACTGAGGGGAGGCCTGGCTCATGGACATGGGGCTGAGGCGGGGGAGCTGGGAGCTGTCCTGGGCTCTGGGTCCTCTGGCCTTTGGGCTGGAAGCGAGTCTCCTTTGCCTCTCATTCCTGGCCTGATGCTCATGGACCCAGGGCTTGGATAGGGCTGGAGCAGGTGATCATGGACAGGGGAGACATGGCCCCAGGACCCCCAAATGGCAACTAGACAGAGCTGAGAAGTGGCTTGGTGCAGCAGAAATGTGGATTCAGATTCGGATTACCTGGTCTGACCCTGGTGCTGTGTGTGTTTCTGTGTCACCCTAATTTACCGTCTCCCACCCTCCACTTCCTCTTCTGTAAAATGGGAATATTCATTATAGGGTGGTGGAATTACAGAGGAATTCAAAAGAATTGGATTAGAAAGGAAACTGCTCAGCACAGACAGTTGTTGCTCAACAAATGCCGGTTTCCCTCCTTTTGCTTCTTTTAGCTTCTAGAGCAGGGCCCTGTGTGTCTCAGGTGGGCGTCTGCCCTCAGCAGGAGGGCCCAGGGGGAGGGGCTGGGGGAGGGGAGGGGGCAGCATGTGAGTTGGCAAAGCCCTGGAGCAGAGCTAGAACAAAACCTCAGCTTCTGGGTTAATCTGACCTGCGGGTTATGGTGAGTTTAGCCCAGTGGATGGTTAAATCCTGGCAAATTGCTGAGCCTCTGTTTCCTCATCTGAAAAGTGGGTTTATTAACATCTCGAATCCAGAATCACATGAGGAGTCACAATGATACGTGGAAAGCACTCACACCACTCATGCACATAGTAGGTCCATTCATATGTGAAGTGTGGCTTCTGTGACTGCTGACACCTCTGTAACCCCAGGGTCACAGAGGGAACAGAGTAATTGCATGGTGGTTAGCGCTCCAACTGGTGCTGTAGCTAATTAATCTGTGGCTAACGTGTTGTCCTAGAGTTGGCTGAGGAGGGAGGACACAGCTGGATGCTGCCCTGAGGCTCTGGGACCTGTGGGGCTCCAGGGTCCTGCCAGGGGCAGAACAGGCCCTCAGTAGTTCTCTCTCACACCGGGTGTTCCCAGAGTGGCAGAGCCAGCAGGTCTGATCAGGATTGGGCTGAGGTCTTGCCTGGCACGGCTCGGAACCGCCTTTCCCCTGCAGGAGCATCACCAGGGGCAGGCAGCATAGCGAAGAAGGGAGTCAGGAGGGGCCCAGCATGGGGTCAGGATGGGGGCGGGCAGGCAGTTCCGTGCAGTCCGGAGAGAGCTGGGTTCAGTCCCTGGATGGGTCAGCTGCCTGTGCCCAAGCTCTGATCCCAGGCTTGATCCATTACTGTGCACGGGGGATCAGGGGATGGACTGTTCTTTGGAGGCAGGAGGACCATGTAGAGGATCCAAACATCTGGGGAGAGTCAGGCTGAAGCTGCTTCGGGCTTCCTCCAGGACCCCCCTGCCTCCCACTCTGGGCACCACAGCCCTGGAGCAAGAGGATTCCAGGGTCCCGAATCCCAGTCTGTCACCTGCAAGTTGGAGATCCAGGGCAAGTCTAGCCTATGTGACTGTTTGTATCCCTTTCTGGTAAATGTGCTCGGTTGTCAGGTGCTGTGCTTGTAGCCTGAATCAGACATGATCCCTGGGTTTGGAGTCCTCGGTCTAGGAACTAGCCTGTAAGTTACACCAGTAATAACTGCGGGTGTTCGGGGACTTCAGCAGTGGTTACAGAAGCGCGGAAGGGGTGTGAAGCCCCTGCACAAGCCCCACCCCTTCCAGGTGTGCAGCCCCTGCACTTGGCAAATGGCACTCAGTCCCTTTCCCCCCAGGACACCCCTGGACCTGTCTGGACCTGCCAGGATCCTCTGGACAACCTGTGCAGCCCATCATCTCTCTGCAGCACACACACACTCACACATGCACAGAGCCATCACTGCGTAAAGATAGGACCCCTCCCTGTCTCTGTCGCTGCCCTTCATCCTGAACCTCTCACTCCAGCAGCTCCACTCTGATTTCCTGATCTGATTTCTCTGTTCTCCCAGTGTCTGGCTGCATAAGATATTGGTTTGTCGATGGTCTTACCCCACCAGTCTTACAATAACTAGGTCCTGCATCTTTGGCTCGTACCTCTGCCTCCCCCTTCCTCCAGCAAGATCTAGGAACTGTCCCTCTTGATGGGGCACTTGGGAGTTAGTGCGATGGGGTGGTTGATGGGCTGTCCTTTCCCAGTTTCCCATCCTGTTCAGCCAGTGTCAAGGAGTCACAAATTCCCAGGTTTGGACCCTGTCTCTGCTCCTTCCTAGCTGTGTGAAATCGGGCAAGTTGCTTTACCTTTGAAACCTGTTTCCTGGTCAATGGGAACACTGATAGTACCTCCCTTGTAGGGCTTCCATAAAAACTCAGTGAGACCCCGTAGATGCAGTTTTTAGCCCCAGTGCCTCTCACATAGTAGATGTTTAATAAACATTAGCTTCTGTTATTACCTTGTGGCTAAGAAAATATATGGAGTAGATGGGAACGATTACTTATATACCCAGCAAAGAAATATTGATCTTCTTTGTTCCAGCACTGCCCTAGGTAATGGGGATAAACTGGGGAGCAAAGCAGAGGAAATCCCTGCCCTGGGAGCTTTCACTCTGATGGTTTTCACACCCACAAAATCCTGCTGTTCGGTCAGCCTCTTCTCTGCATCTTCCCCTGGGGCAGCCTCTCTGCCCTCTCTCCCTCAGCCTCCTCCCTCAAGACTCCCTGAATTCATCTCCTGGCCCATCCTCTGTGTATGCTCTTCCACTTACCCAAAATGTGTGTCCTACAGACCTGCAAACCTAGCATATCTGAATTGGAACTCACGTGTCCAACCCCCCTCCCACACCTCTTCTCCCACTGTTTCCTGTAGGGATCCCTGCCCCACCTCCAGCTATTCCTCCATCATCTTCATTGTCATCATCACTTCTCATGGAGCACTTACTATGTCAGGCACTATTCCAAAGGCTTTCATTTATTAAATCACTTAATCTCCCGAAATCCCTAAGAAATAGTTGCAATTGTTTGCAGATAAGAAGACTGAAGCCAAAGTGGTTACATGAATAGTTCAGAGTTCCATGACTCTAAATGGCAGAGCCAGGATTATTAGCCAAAAAAAAAACCAACCCAAAATAAAAAATATTCCAACCACAAAAGCATGAGGCAGCCTGGCCTCAGAAGCTATCTCCAAAGGCTCTGCTTTCCCTCCGGTTGTGCGCCCTGCCCCGAGCCCTTTCTCAGAGGGCTGACCTCAACTGTGCCACTCACCCTGGTCCCCTTCTCAGCCAGAGGCCAGGCCCCTCTCTTCTGGGCTCTTGAAGAGCCCACTCACCTGTATCTCTGCCGCTCTCTTGCTTCACCCCAGACCTTGCTCCAAGGGCTGCCTGTGATCTCCCTTACAAGCAGGACCATGTGTCTCCCCAACTTCCTGTTGCTGCTAAGAGATTCAAGACCTCAGCCTGGCCCCGAATAACCTCCCCATTCATTCCATACACCACCCACCCACGCCAGTGCTGTCCTGCCTCCCGTGTCTCCCTCACTCCTTTTCATTAAACCTCTCTCCAGCCTTGAGTGGTGCCTCTGCTGCAAAGCTCTGCCCGACCCTTGGCCAGACTCTCCTGCCCACCCCTATGCCCCCACAGCGCTGGACCCCACTGGTCCAGACCTTCATTCTGCTCGGGATGATCACTTGCTGTGTCTGTGTTCACGGGTGTGCTCCACTGCCCTGTGATTCTCAGAGGCTGGCACCACGTCTTACTCATCTCTGGGTGCCAGAGACTACCAGGGCTCTCGGCAGAGGGAGTCTCGATGCTCAGATGAACAGAACCAACCTCCAGAGTCACTCAGCAGTTTGGGTCAGGAAAGGTCTGAGGGTCTTTTTTTTTTTTCCCATCACGTCCTGCAGTAGAAACCAGAGATGGGGGATGATTCCCCAGATTGTCAATCCCAGAAGAAGGGCGGAGCTGGAAGGGCCAGTGGAGCTCATCTATGTTAATCCTTTATTTTTGAATTGTTGGACTGAGGCCCAGAAAGGGGAAGACCCAGTCCCAGGCCGCTCATCAGTGAGAAGTTGTGGCTAGAATTCAGATCCCAGCATACTTCCTGCTTTGCTGAACTGTTAGATTTTTTTTTTTTTCTTCACTCTTTCTCTACATAAACTGCCTGCTGTGGTAACCCCAATTTCTTCCACTGAAAATCAGCCAAAATCTCAAGGCTCTGGAATGTTTCCCTCTCCTCTTGCAGATAACTCCATGTACACTTCATTTTATACAGTTGTCATCACAATTTTGCATTCCTATTTTCTTATTTAGTACTTTTTGGGTAATAGTTCTTATAGAAAATGGGATATACTTCTGGGTTGCTTGTCTTTGTCCACTGAAATTTCATGTGAGATTCCTATCTATCAGTGTGCTGTTTCAGTTGGTGTTGCTTTATAATATATTTTAACCTCTAGTGGGACTGGTCCTCCTCTCATTAGCCATCATTATCAGAATTTTCTTTGCTTTTCTTACTTACTTTTCTTTTCCTCCAGATAATTTTTACCTGGGTTATCTAGAGGAATGAAGGGCAGGAAAATAGTTTATCCCAGGCTACCCTAATCTTGAATTGTGCACTCAACTCCTGGCTCTGAAAATGAAAAAGAGGCCCATTGATTGAGTGAAATAGGCCAAAAGGGAAGTGGTAACACCAACTCCCCTTGCCACTGCCCCTCGCCTACCGTCCTGGGAGGCAGGGTAGGATGGCCGCACAGTGATAGATGTGCTCCCTCAGGGTGGGTGTAGCTGGTGCTGGTGATCACTCTGAACTGTGGGTTTGCCTGAGGCCAGGAGCCCATTGGCAGCTTCCTGTGGAGGGTGTGGAGTCGGGGGAACAGACCCAGCCCACGCATCCTCTGAACCTGCACCGCCAGCCCTGCAGCCTCCCCACCTCCTCAGCAGGGGCCCAGTCTGTCTGCACCCTTAGCTCTTTGTGCTCTGGTGCAGGAGTCTGCCTCTCACTGCCCACTCTCTCTAACTTGGTACCTCAGAACTAACACCTCACCTCTTATTAGCCCAGTTACCCTTAAAAACACTTGAGGTGCAGAATGGACACCTAATTTTATCACTGACCCAACTGCTTTGTAAGACAAAATTTAGGAATCCTCTTTGTTAAAAATATTTTCATTTTATGTTGGAATATAGTTGATTTATAATGCTGTATTTACTTCAGGTGTATAGCAAAGTGATTCAGTTATATATATACATATATCTATTCTTTTTCAGGCTCTTTTGCCATGTAGGTTATTACAAAGTGTGGAGAAGAGTTCCCTGGGCTCTACAGGAGATCCTTGTTGATGACCTGTTTTTAGGAACACTGCTGATTGGCACTAGTCAGCAAGGCAAAGCGACTACTTTGCCTTTCTTGTCTTGGAAGCCTGGTTCACAGACCATCTTGGTCTGTGCCTTCCTTTCTTCAGGTCATCACCTAAGGGAATCTTAAGAAACCCCTGTACATTATCAAGTTTCAAAATTCCCTTCAATTTTTGCTTTGAATTAAGTGAAGTCTAATTTAGGAAAAATTACTATCTTTAAAATACTCTTATCAGGTAGGAATATATTAGGAATCTCCATTCAAGTTCTTTTTATAAATCTCAATTATATTGCATAAATTTCTTCATATGGATCACAAATAAGTTTCATTAATATTATTTTAAAACACATAATCTTTCCATTGTAGATGAGAGATCTTTCAAGCTATAAATGATTATTATTTTATAATAATAATAGAAATGTTGACTATTTTCTTTTCATCTTTTTATGTGGTGACTTTATTGAACTTTCTGATTCTAGAGATTTTCTCATTTATCCACTTTAGTTTTCTTAAGAACCCAGTACAGAGTGCCATTTGCAATAATGTAAATTATTACAGGTTTGACCCCTGGGTTGATCCCATTTTCCACAATGTAAATTATGACTCTACTTTCTAATATAGTAGACTAACAACTGTTATAGGCTAATGTATAGTCTAATATAGTAGACTAATGACTGAAGAAGAACTAAAGAGCCTCTTGATGAAAGTGAAAGAGGAGAGTGAAAAAGTTGGCTTAAAACTCAACATTCAGAAAACTAAGATCATGACATCTGGTCCTATCACTTCATGGCAAATAGATGGGGAAACAATGAAAACAGTGGCAAACTTTATTTTGGGGGGCTCCAAAATCACTGCAGATGGTGACTGCAGCCATGAAATTAAAAGATGCTTGCTCCTTGGAATAAAAGCTATGACCAACCTAGACAGCATATTAAAAAGCAGAGACATTACTTTGCCAACAAAGGTCCATCTAGTCAAAGCTATGGTTTTTCCAGTAGTCATGTATGGATATGAGAGTTGAACTATAAAGAAAACTGAGCGCCAAAGAATTTATGCTTTTGAACTGTGGTGTTGGAGAAGACTCTTGAGAGTCCCTTGGACTGCAAGGAGATCAAACCAGTTAATCCTAAAGGAAATCAGTACTGAATATTCATTGGAAGGACTGATGCTGAAGTTGAAGCTCCAGTACTTTGGCCACCTGATGCGAAGAACTTACTCACTAGAAAAGACCCTGATGCTGGGAACGATTGAAGGCGGGAGGAGAAGGGGATGACAGAGGATGAGATGGTTGGATGGCTTCAACCACTCTATGGACATGAGTTTGAGCAAGCTCCAGGAGTTGGTGATAGACAGGGAAGCCTGCTGTGCTGCAGTCCATGGGATCACAAAGAGTTGAACACGACTGAGTGACTGAACTGAACTGAATGACCGTTCCTCAATATTGCCTTCAGGAACTTTTAAAAATTGAGATAGTTGGTTTGGCTCCATCCCAACTAAACCACCACCCTAGGTCTCAGCAATAGAGCCTTGAACTAGAAGCAGGGAGGGTGGGGGGTAGATTCTAGACCTAAGAGACAGCCTCTGCTGAGGTTGGGAGAGTGTGAGCCTGGCTTGCCAGAAAGCAGACCAGTATGGCTGGAGAATGGAAACTTGATTGGTTGTATGGACACTTAAGCATTTTTCTTTTTATTTTTTTTGGTCTGCAAGCCCAGGAAGTCAGTGAAGGATTTAACGCAGCAGGTGCAATGGTAGATTTGCATTGTGGAGAGATCACTCTTGGTGCCATGTGAGAACAGACTGCAGGAGAGCCAGAGGGAAAGGGGGTGCAGCGCATTATGTAACAGCAGCTAACTCATGCATCTCTTTACAACATGCCAGGCGCTGTTCCGAGTGGTTTCTGTATATTAACTATTAAGTCTCCGAGTACACAGAGAGTTTGTGGCAGAGCCTGGTTTGAAGCCACAGATCTGGCTCCAGAGTGGATACCTGAGGCATACATGGTGACCCCATGTACCTCAGATGAAGTAGCATGGACCAGGGTGGTGGCATTGGAAATGGTGAGAAGATTGATGAAGGGGACCAATGGAAGAGATACTTAGGAGTTAATAGCCACAGGACCTGGCGGATTTCATGTGGTAGGGTGGTGGGAGGAAATATCATGGTGCTAGTTTTTCCTATGTACTTGTGGTCATTTGGAGTTTTTGTGGGACTTGTCTACTTTTCTACTGAGTTATTTGTACATGCTTATCACCTCTACTCGTTTTCTGGGGAAGGAAGGAATTCAGATCAATTGCCAGGGTGCATTCTGCATCTCCCATGTGTCTTCTGGGTGTGCGGCCAGGTGAGAGATGGCCGCTGCTCATTATACTTTTGCTTAAGAGTGTGAGAGCAAAGTGAACCTGTTCTGAGTGTTCCCTACTCAGCCCTCCCAGGGAGAGGGATCCCAGAAGTAGTGATGAGTATGAGGGCCTGGACAGGGCCAGTTGGCCTGAGAAAAATCAAGCCAAAATCCAGGGAGGGCCTCGTCCTGCTGAGCTGGGCCCCTCATTCCCTACCACCTGCCCCTTGCCAGCCTTAAGGCCATGGGAGGGGCCGGCTCTACAGCAGCAGGGAGATGGTGCCTGCAGCAGAGATGTGAAGGAGGGTGGCCTGGGAGGAGGACTGAGAATCAGGGAGAGAGATGCAGAGAGGCTGGAAGCAGCCTGGAATTGGAGAAAGGCATAGGTGGGTTCTGCCCCACCCAGCCCCACCAGCCCTGGACACTGTCTCACTGAGGAAGTCTAGAAGGAGCTGCCCAGAGCTCGGAGATGCTGAGGTGGAGCGGCTCTCTCCTCCCCGCAGAGCCCAGGCAGGGCAGCAGCCACAGGGACTGCCTGTTCTCATCCTCCTCTGAGATGGGCCCACGCCCCAAAGCCCAGGCTTCCGCCAAGGCGAGTAAATCCTTGCTGTTGTGACCACCCGTAGAGCTTATGCTTCCTTTCGTGTAATAGCTCCTCAGGGTTGCTGTGAGCAGTCAATGAGATAATGCAGGTAATGCTCAGCACAGTGCTGGCTCCACACCAGGGCTCAATAAGTGGAAGCTCTAATTACTATGTGTTGTCACATCTCTGTGGTGCTTTGGAACACAGTGATCGCAGGTTCTCATTCCTTCTCTGCGTTCAGTCTCACACACCCTATGTAGCAGGCAAGGTGCGCATTGTCCCCACATAACAGATGAGGAGACTGAGGTGAGCCCTGCACGTGGTGCTTGGCTACCCATGAGTTAGCAGCACAGAGACAAGAATTCAGTTCACGTGTAGTGTGTTTTCATTGCTGTGTGTTTCTTTTATAAAATGCAAGACTTTTATCCTTATTTCAGAGTTGAACAAATTCTAATCACCTTCTTTTGTCTCCTAACAGCCCTGCTGTAAAGAGTTAAAATATTAGAGAAATGTGTAGCACTGGAAGGTAGCCTTGGAGAACATCCCACCCTCTGAATTTCTAGAGGCACAGAAAGGCAACATACTCGCTCAAAGCCACACAGCATATTGACAACAAAGCCAGGACTGGGATTCTGGGTCTGGTGTTCTTTCTTCTATACCTGCTGCCTCTATAGGACTTGGTGACTTTTCTCCCCATTTCAGAGATGGGAAAACTGAGCCAGAAATGTAGAACAGCTTCATTCTAATCCCATGGCTTTTTCCTTAGAGGACACTGCTTCTTCAGTGACCTAGTAGCTTTAGAATCTGATTAGAATTTGTTATTTATGAACCATTACGAGCAAAAGAGAAGGACCTTGGAGCAAAAAGATGGTATGTTAGGGGTAATAAACTTTGCAAATAGTTTAAGTTGCATTTCAGGGTCTGATTCCTCTTGCTAGAGAAATGGGGTAGCAAATTCAAAGTAGTGTTGTTTAAAATGCATCTCACATTTTAAACAACCATGGTTTTCTTAGGGGGGGGGTGGAAAAACAGGTCAAAACCGCAAACTCATAGGTTTTCTGAAAGGTTACAAAATAAAATGTTCTTTGCTGGAGGATATAAAGGCAGTGGCTCTCTGTTTGACAAAGGAGAGAGCTCTGCTAGATAAATCTTGCATTATGAACAAATGAGAACTCGCTCCCTCTCTTCCTGATCAGCTTAATTCATTGTTGCTTATCTGCAAATTCAATAACACTGATAAAATAAACCCCTCCTGCAGGCTGAGCACGGGGCCTGGGCCCTCCTCCTCAGAACCTTTTCCTATTTCTAACCTCAGCCCCTGCTCCTTGGATGCCCTGTGTGGAAGTGGGCAGAGACTCTGTGCCTTGGCTCTGGGTCCCCCAGCCACACCCCACCCACGTCTGGGTCCTCGGAGCAGAAGATGCTCAGCAGATCCTCAAGGCAGAGCTGGTAAACTGAGCCAAGGGCAGGTATTAAGCATCCTTCCCACACTTCCCCACCCCCTCCAAGATGAATCATTTAATACCTGGCTCAAAACTGCAAGGATTTTTAATGCCCACGTGGACTGGAGGGCTGTCACCTGGGTGCCATCTTGGTGACAGATCATACTGCATAGGACGATTAGGGATATTTCAGCTGTACAGCTTTAAGAATATTATTTATTAATTCACTAAACCCGTTGTGTACCAAGTGTTCATTTACCGTCTGTCTCCCCAACCACACTGGCAGGGTGCTGTCTATGCTATGGAGGGGTCAACGGGAGAGCTAAGGAACCAAAAGCTAGAGTTAAGAGGAAGCCAGCACCTGGAAGGTAGTCCTAGGGTGGCTTTGCTGATGGACTAGACTGTGTCTTTCTCACCCTGGGCAACTTTTTCTGAGACCATGTGTGCATATTGCCAGTGTGGAGCTTCTTTGTAGGATATTATACTTTCCTACAATATTGTATCTTACCTCATAAACCTGTTCCTCTGTTACATTCCTCCTAAAAGATACTTAGAGATCCATCCTTTGAATGTAGACTCATTGATCTAACCAAGCCCCAAATGACACACATTTTGTTACCCCACGCCCCTCCCCCCCCAATTTCTGCCAATTTCCCCCATAGAAATAAAGCTGGGATGACTATCTCTGTACATAAACTTTGGCTCCAGTGTGTGTTTCTCTTGGCTGAATTTCTAGGACAGGAATTAATGAGTCAAAGGGCTAAGCCTTATCACTGGGTTTTCTCTAAATGATAGCCATTGAGCTGTGGGCTCTAGAACTCTGTGCTGCCTGAGTTTGAACTCTTTCACTTGTTATCTGTGGGGCTTTCAGCAGGTTATGTAACCTCCGGTTTCTTCATCTGCAGAATGGGGATAATAATAGTACCTACCTCATAGTGTTGTTGTGAGGATTAGATGAGAGAAACCATGTGTAGCTGTTGGGTTGAATAGGCATGACTCATGAGATGGAATCATAAAGCCAACTTTATTTTTGTCTCCCATGGTCGATTTAATTTTATTCTTCGAGGCTGTTTTCCCCCCAAAACCTGAAGGTAAGTCCCATGACTTTTCTGGCCATTTCCAGGTAACCAAAGGTTGTCCAGTCAGTCATTAATATGTTCTATCTATTGTGATTAAAAAAGCTTTGAACTCCAGAGTAACATCAGCTTCTCTTGTCCACCCCAGCTTGCTTCAGGCTAGGTCTTATAGGCGAGGGTTCACTCAGCAGTTCTGACCCTCTCCAGGGTCCAAGATGAAGGTACAAAGTGGGGAGAGAGGAGAGGAAAGTTCTCCCTGACTGATATGATATTCTGATGAGCTGGTGTCACACTCTCTGGGCTATCTCTCTACTTGGGGTGTTTTTGTGGATTCTTGGCGATCATTCCATCACTGGGGTGTCTCCCCAAGTACAGCTCCTTTGATGTGGCTGGTGCTTTCGCTCTATGACTCACCTTATGGACCCATTCTCAGGCCTTGGGAAGGTAGCTGGACTCACCCCCTCCCCCACTGTGGCGTCCCCTAACAAGGGGGCCCTCTGGCCTGGGATCTAAGACAATCACACTTGTTCCTTGTGCTGGGGCCCACACTGTACCCATCACCCCACTAACCTGAGAGCACAGGCTGACCCTGGGGCAGCAGCACCCTCTCAGCCATCAGGGCAGGTGTGACTCAGATGCCCAAGCACTGTGGCCCCATACTGGGCTTCCCTAGTGGCTCAGACGGTAAAGAATCTGCCTGCAACACAGGAGACCCAGGTTCAATTCCTGGGTTGGGAAGATTCCCTGAAGGAGGAACACCCACTCCAGTGTTCTTGCCTGGAGAATCCCATGGACAGAGGAGCCTGGCAGGCTACAGTCCATGGGATTGCAAAGAGTCGGACACTAAGCTCTCATAGGGGTTTCCAGCAAGCTCTACCCTTCAGGTTGGAGATGAAGGACATAGTACTCTCCACCCTTCCTACTTAGGGCTCACTGGACCCTGGGGACTCTCCCTAAAATTCCTGTTGAACCTCCCAACAACCATTTTTTTTCAGCCTGTTTTATTTTATATGTATCAGAGATGTGCCAGCTAATGATACAGCCTCTTTTCCATGTCACATTTGGTGGTGTCCCACCTCACCCTGGAATGTGATATCTTACCTCGGAGTCTCAACTACATAGTTCCATTTCATCACCCTTTTGCTTTTATGAAACACACAGAGGGTGCCCAGCATAGAGATAGTCTATAAACACATAGAGGGTGCCCACAAATGATAGTCATGTCTGACAGTCTTATAAGCACTCATTTACACTGACTTCCTCACCACTACATTTGGTTTTCTTCCTATTACTTTGTTTTATACTTTCTGAGTTTTATGTTTCCTTTAGACTATAATCATTTTTTTCTTTTTTTTTGGCTGCACTGTGCAGCATGTGGGCTCCTAGTTCCCCAATCAGTAATGGAACCTGCATTCTTTGTCTTGGCAGCACAGAGGCTCAACCACTGGACCACCAGGGAAGTCCCTAGACTGTGATCATTTCTGTTGTTCTGAAGATTTTTATTTGTTATTCTCTTCTGCAGTGATTTGGAAAATAGACATATAGCTTTTAATTCTGTGAGTGGTCACTCTACATTTTTTTCACAGACATCGGTAAGCCTGTTTCTCTCACTTTAATCATGTGTGATGGAGCAGTGGTCTCTGTATATTCTGCAGTTTGAACGGGAATTTCAGAGGGCTTCTCTGGCTGCCCACACATGTGCTGCCGTCTTGCCATGATGTCTGCCCCACGGCTTTGCAAAGCACCGGTCCCTGGTGTAGGGCCTTTTGTCTCTGCCCTGGACTTCCCCATCCACCATCTAGCAGGTTTCAGTACCTCTGGGCTTGTCTCTCTCTATCCTCCATCTTGTTCCCAATTCTCTTTTTCTAAAAGGTACACGTGGGCAGGTTGTTGTTATTGTTGTTCAGCTGCACCCCAGTCATGTCCGACTCTCTGCAACCCTGTGGACTGCAGCATGCCAGGCTTCCCTGTCCCTCACCACCTCCCAAAGTTTGCCCAAGTTCATGTCCATTGCATTGGTGATACCATCCAGCCATCTCATCCTCTGACACCCCCTTCCTGCCTTCAATCTTTCCCAGCATCAGGGACTTTTCCAATGAGTCTGCTGTTTGCATCAGGTGGCCAAAATACTGGAGCTTCAGCATACTTCCAGTGAGTATTCAGGGTTGATTTCCTTTAAGATTGACTGGTTTGATCTCCTTGCTGTCCATGAGGCTCTCAGGAGTCTTCTCTAGCAGCACAGTTGGAAGGCATCTATTCTTTGGTGCTCTGCCTTCCGCGGTCCAGTTCACAACCGACCACTGGGAAGACCATAGCCTTTGACTGTATGGACCTCTGTTGGCAGAGTGATGTCTCTGCTTTTCAACACACTGTCTAGATTTGTCATCGCTTTCCTGCAGAGAAGTAGTCGTCTTCTGATTTCATGGCTACAGTCACCGTCCACGGTGATTGGATTACCCTTGGCTTAAAACCCATTAGTGGTTCCCCATTGGCTACAGGATAAAATCCAAGCCCACCAGTCAGGTGCTCTGAGGGCCATGTGATCTGGTCCTACCTTAACTTTTAGGCCGTTTTGCCACACCAAACCACTCACCTACACGCTACCACGTTAGGTGATTTGCACTTAGATTTTCACGTGCGTTGGTCACAGACTCTCACATCCCTGCCTTTGCTCATGTCATCCTCTCTGTCTAGAATGCCCTTTGGTAAAAGAGCCTAGAACCATGCCAAGCCAGTCATAGACTCTCAGGAATTGTTAAACTTCACCCATTCCTTCCTCATCTGTCTATCAAAACCCTCCTGGGGACTTCCCTTCCTGACAAAAACAAAAACCTGCCTCATCCATCAAGGCCCAGTTCAACTGTCATCCTTTCTTATTCTCAGGGAAGGCTTATCCTAACCTGACGTCCCTCCCTTCAGAATCACTGGCTGCTCCCAGCACTTTGTACACCTGGACTGTGGTAGCGGCACATTGGTGCTTTCTGTCTCTCCTGCCAGACTGAAAGCTGAGAGCAGGGTTGAGCCTGACACCTGCTGAATTGCTGCGAGGACCCTTGAGCCCAGCTGGGTCGAGTTGATGTTTGGTCGATTGCACTGTCTTCCTCAGAATACAAGGGTACTGTGCCAAGCTATGAGGCCGGGGGTACACCTTGGGACTTGGTGCCCAATCTGGATCGGTGTTCATTTATTCTTCATATCCTTTTGCTTCCAAAATTGACGCAAGGTGGCCCACACTCAGACTGTTAAATTAGGAACAGAAAATTTATGATTCCACATGGAAGTAGCAAGGTGCCAGCATGCTCACCTTCTTCCTTGAGTGAACGAGCCTTACAGAGGGGAACTTGCGCTGGGGTCCAGGTGGGTGGCAGCTGGTGAAGGTCTCCTGCAGGTTGTTTCTGTCCCTATGTATTCTTTCTCTCCCTTGACAAACCGTGACCATGTTGGAAAATGCCTAACATGCCATGAGGAGAATTTAAATTCACAGCAAATACCTCATCTTTGAGGAATGGGACAGGTGGTGAGGAGGGCGTGTGGGTTGCTCTGTTTCAGTAGAGGTACCCTTGTTCCTGGGATAAATATAAAAAGCTTAGGTACTTCTTCAAGGGTCACCCTGCAGGACAGCTGTATTTTAACCACAGTTTAGCACAATATTCTTCTCATGCCTTTCTGGAGTGGTTTTTTAGTAGAAGCCAAGGGCATACGCTTAAAATGTCAACCAGGGAAGTCATCTGAGCAGCAAAACCCATCACCAGTTCTGAATTGAGTGTGAAACTCACACACCCCTGTAGAACTCACAGAAGTACATGCTTAGATTCTCCTCATGCATACACATAAGCATCTCAACTAAGAAATGTTCTTGTGCAGGCTCATTCTGATTGCAGGGACACCTTACACACACATGTGCGCACACACACACTCATGCATACATGGCGCACAGCCCCTCTGGCTCCCCCACATCCCATGGGCGCACACAGCCTTCACAGAAAGAGACATGGAGAACTGTCTTTTTTCTGCACCTCACTTTGCCTCCCTTAGGACAGAACTTAAAAGTGTCTATTTAATAGATTCAATTACTCCAGGCTCCTGAGACCTTCCAACTTGATTCTGATTGCTTTAAGGTGTCAGATAATTTGGGGAAAAAGGAGGAAAGTAGCCTCAAGTCTTGAGGAGGCAGTCTTCTCAGCTCATCTCTGAAGTGGTTGGTAGCTGCTGATGGTCTGGAGGGTGGTACTGACCTCTTGCTTCTAGGCAGTGTTCTGTCCACAGGTCCTGACAGACAGGCCTGGGGTAGTGATTTGCTGTGCTGCCTTGGTCTCCAGGGCAGGGACCAGCCCCTTTCTGCAGCCCTTCTTAGGAACCTTAGGAGTGAAAGCACAGGCCCAGGCCAAGGGTCCCAGCAGACAAGGAAACCGCTCTACCTTCTGCCCCCTGCACCCTACTCTGGGATGAATTTTTTTTTTTGTCTGCTCCTTGTTCTCATTGACAGTGATAGCTCTTGGAGGTTGATAAATAATCAGAGGTCACAGCCTTTGGCGAGCGTTGATGCTGCACTAGACAGAGATGGATCTGACTGCCCCGTGCGCCAGAAGCCTGAAGAGGGAGGCGGCGTGCATATGTGTGTGTGTGTGTGTGTGTGTGTGTGTGTGTGTGTGTGTGTGTGTGTGTGTGTGTGTGTGTGTGTGTGTGTGTGTGTGTGTGTGTGTGTGTGTGTGTGTGTGTGTGTGTGTGCGCGCGCGCGCGCACTGCAAGAACTGTGATAGGTAGGAGGAAGCTAAGGACAAGGGCTGTGGGCACTGGTGTGTGGATCCTGGCTTCACCATTGACCAGGTGTGTGACTTCGGGCAAGATCTGTCTTCTCGGTGCCTGTTCCTTCTGCTATAAAATGGGTATAAGAGCACCTACCACTGTGTGGTTGTGAGAATTACACAAATTCTATTTCTGGCACCTGATGGGAAGTAAACGCGCCTCCCCCCCCACCCCCGCCAAGATCCTGGTTACTGTTTTTACAGTGGGGGGACTCCTGGGGTGGGGGCTCCTGGTTGTGGACCCATGGGCTGCAGGAGGGGCCCTCCCACGCTCTCGCCATTAGCCAGGCAGTCACGGACACGCCCCTGGCCTGGCTGGGGGATGGCGCTGCGGAATCCAGGGTGCACGTGAGGACACACCTGCAGTGTGGAGACCCCCTCCGTGATCCCTGGGTCTCCCCCAGCTTCAGCCAGCCCTGCTGTGGATTGGCTGCCCTTCACCTCAACACGCTTTGAACTCGGTGCTCGTCACAGCCAGGACCACTTCAGTGCTCAGAGACTGTGAGGTTATCTTTGTTGAGAGGTTTTGCCTCCGTTTAAGTGTAGTCCTTAGGGCTTTGGAAGACAGAGATGCTGGGTCCTTTTCAGCTCCATCGCTGGGAACTTTCTGTCTTTGGACATCTTAGCCTTCCCGAGGCTTTATTCTCTGGGAAACAGCAGCAACTACTTGCCTCTCACGGCTGCTGTGAAGATTAAGTAATATAAAATTTAAGGGCTAAGGATGCACTAGACCATGCTCGGGACCCGAAGGTTCCCTTGGACCTCTTTCCGTCTTTGGGGGCATCATTCCTTTCCTACACAACTGGATCCCACCCCCTACTTCTCCTCTCCCTCACCCCATTTAAGCAACGGTTTCCCATCCCTTAGCGGAGATAGTTCAGGTAGGTAGGTAGGTGTTCGAATTATCCCCGTTTCACAGAAGGAGAAACTGAGGCTTGGAGGTCGGGGACCCGCTCGGTGGTAGCGCCTCTATTCACCCAAAGTGGGCGCAGGCGCTCTTACTTGCGCGGAGCCAGGGGACCCGCGCTTTCTGCGAGGGGGCGGGGGCGTTTGGGACGCCGGAGCCGATCTGGGGGTGGGGTCTCCGCCGGGGGCGGGGCGGAGCGAGGGGGGAGGGGGCGGGCCGCCGCTGCCACGCCAAGGCCGGGCCCCCCGCGCGGGCCCCAGCCCCTCTGGCGGCGGCGGGCGGTGCGGGCGACTTCTCCCGCCTCCACGCGCGCGCACGCCCGTGGCGGCCCCGCGCACTCAACCGCTTCGCCCATCGCGCCGCGCAAGCAGTCGTTCTCCGAACCCGCGGCCGGGGCCCTGGCGTGCAGCGCGGGCCTCGGCGGGGCCCAGCGCCCCGGCCCGGGAGGATGCGGCCCTGGGCGGCCCGGGAGCTGAGCAGGGCCCCCGCGCCGGCCCTCAAGGGCCCCGGCCTTCCGAGCCGCAGCTGCCGCCCCGCCCCCGAGAGACATGACTTCCAAGCCGCATTCCGACTGGATTCCCTACAGGTACGCGGGCGCCGGCCCCCATCTTCACTTCCCCCACGGGGCGCGGGTCTAGCCCACCACCCTTCAATGCTGAAGGCTCGGGGCAGGGTCGAGGGTGCTGGGTCGGGATGCCCACCACTCCGAACTCCGGGAGCAGGGCTGGTTGCGGATGCAGGGCTGGGGCGCAGGACAGCTGTACCCTTCCCATCTGGCCTTACCCTAGGGGCGCGGGTTGGAGGCGCTGGGCCTTCCTACCCCAACTTTGGGCGCCCCAGTGAACCCGCCTGCTCTGCCCTCCCCACTTATAGGCCGGGGTTGTTGGAAGAGGCCAGTGCTCTGGGCCTGTGTGGACCTTGTTGGGGCGGGCAGCGCCAGGTGGTTGCCTGGGGAGGGAGTTAACCGTGCTGAGCCCCCTCCTAGGCCCAGCATACTGGTCACACGCCAGTATAGCCGCGTGCACACACATACATCTGCAGATATGCACCCATAGGACGTCCACTGGACCAAAGACGCTCCTGCTGGTCGCTTCACACACTCAAAGAGCGTGAATTCCTGGAGACAGTCATTCTGAACCTAAAGCACAGGCTGCTTCTACATTCATGCACCATGTATTGCTGCGCGCGTGTACACACACACACACTTTCTGATTCTTAGGCTCACACAGGTGCACTCCTGCCTGTCTGTACACACACACATCCTGTATTTGGGGGAATACCTGCCTCCCACTACCCAGACACAAGTACCACTGGTATCTATCAAAGACACAGAAATCCACTTAATCCACTAACTGGTTTAAACACTTGGATACAGACCAACTCAGTACATGAAAACTGCCTTCACATGCACAAGAGAACGAACCTAGGAACCCGGGCACACTTAGGGAAGCATGGCCTGCCTGTGTTCCCTGATGCTGTGGTCTGTCCCAGGGACAGTTGAGTGTTCACGCCTGTGTGAAGGTTGAGGGGGTGGGAGGGGGGGAATCTCTGGGGCTTGCACAGGTGCAGGCCTTTCCCCATCCACTCTGCTCCATTCTCTCCATTACCACTGGAAAAGAGCTCATCGCCATGGCAGCGCTATATCCTTGGTCACCCATTGGCTCCTTGGTTGCCATGGGCTACGGGGCTATCTCCAGGCCTCCCCTGAGAGGCATGTGTGTAAAAGGGGTGCTGGACTTCTAAGGTCCACTATGTTCTTGCCAGCCTAGGTGCACATGCTTGTGGCTGGTAGGCACAGGCTCCAGACCTGCCTGTAACACAGCCTGCTCTTAAAGAGACCTGATTCCAGTCACTGATAGAAAATAATTCTGACAGGGCTCTTCGATGAGTCTGTCCAGACAGCATCCAAAATGGAAATCAGCTGAAACTGCCTGAGGCTTGTTAAAAGCAGATCCTGCTACAAACAAGCACCCGTCACTGGCCTGAGACTTCACAGTTTTCTCTTGAGAATTGTTGTGGTCTCTAATCTCAGCTTCTTTGGGAGCTTCAGGGCTTCCCAAGTTAGAATTTATGGGTGTCCCTCCCACCAACACACACACACACACACATGTGTGCATACACATACATCAACCTAGGATTTCCTGTGGACATAAGCAGTCACACATAGACCAGGAGACAGTCCCATCAGGGGACTAGGGCTCTGTACTCAGAAGAGTTGTCACCCCGCACAGGGCATCTTGGCTGGGGGTACAAGTATTTTCTGGAGCATCCTGGCCTTCTTGACACCTGTGTGCTGAGAACTTTCTAGAAGACAGAGTATCATTAACCTCTTCTAACCACCCAGCAGAGATGCCTGGGCAGTACCTGTGAGATAGAGGCCGTGAGTGCCGTGAAAGTACCTGCCCAGGTGCTGATGGCAGGGTGTTGGCCACAGACTGATTTACGAGGAAGGGAGAAAAGGGGAAGCGCATGGAGCTGGGATGTGATGGCGTGTTTAAGATCTGCAGGCTGGGGACCAGGCCAGATCATGGTTCAGGGAAGCCTCTCCCAGGAGCCAAGAACCACAG